>NW_028258436.1:137663-231489 GCF_053883595.1 Heterocephalus glaber
AACAGTTTTCTCACTCTCTTGTGCCTGAAGTTCACTCCTCTCAGCACAGACTCCAGACACTGACTTAGTGCCTTCTTCCATCTCCTCATCACCAGCAGGAAACACTCTGAGCCAGGGTTCTGCAGGTGCAGGTGGAGATAAATTTGGAATTGCTGTTCCCTCAGGCTTGCTTGCCTGTTGCTCAAAAGAGGAGTAAGAAGTACCCTTCTCTTCTCCTTTTGTCTCTCCCTAATGCCTGGGTTCCCTACCTTGTGAGAAAGGGATAGAAACCAGGGATCTCAGAAATCCTGGTGCTGCTGCAGATCCCAGCTTAGTCCAGGGGTGCAGCTGAATAGAAGCTTCTCTCCCTCTCTGAAACAAATGCTCAGGTTCTGGCTCAGCACTTAGGATCAGGGCCCCAGGGCTGATATCTTGGTTTCGGGATTGAGGTCACTGACAGAAACCTGGTTAGAAGCAGCTGTTTGCTTGGCTGCTTGACCTGAACTAATTAAAGTTGATTTCCTTGAAAGAGATCAAGTACCATTGGATTTCCCATTCAAGGTGAGTTGGTTTTTCTTGCACTGCGTCCCTGAAGTGTTCACAATCACAATTAAGCTGTTCAGCAGTTTATTAGGAAGTGGGACCCCAGAGCGCCGCCTGCTATCATATGAGAGGGGGACTTGTGTCTTCCCTGTGGAAGGAACATCCGTGTCATACAGAGCCCCAGTGCTCATCTCCCCACTTTCTCCATCTGGGGCAAACATCCTGGCCTTTGTGAACCAGTTATTTTCTCTTTTCCATGAGATTGCTTATTGAATGTTCCCCATAAGAGTGACTTCCTGAAGTGTCTGCACTTCTGTCTTTGTTTTTTCTCTTAACTTTAAGATTTGCTAGTGTATTGTTCTGCTTTCCATCACTATAACAAATCCCTGAGATAGTTGACTTAAAGAAAAATGAATCATTTTGGCTCATAGTTTCATAGCTGCAAATCCATCATCAGGAATCCCCATGGCTTCTTGGCCTGTAGTGAGTGTAATGGATGATAATGACCGTTCATATCCTGTACAAATAAACTGTCCCAATTTCCAGTAATGACAAAAGGGAGAAGACCCTGGGCTCTGGCAGTCCCCTGCAGAGGTGTGCTCCAGTGACCTAAAGGCATCCCACCAGGCCTGTCTTCTGATGTTCCGCCATCATCCAATGCTCCATGGAATATCAGCCAAGACCTCAACAATGGCCTTTTCACAGGTGCTCTTTCAGACTATAGCTCCAAGTCTATCCATGCTGCTTTGAATGACAGGATTTTAAGCATATTTTGCTTGAAAATTCCATGACATTTTTATGATCCATTCATTCCTTGGAGGAAACATTGGGTGATTTCACAATATCTTAGCTAATGTAAATTGTATTGCAGTAAACATCACAGTGCAGGTTTTAAAAATTAATTTTATTGGTACATTTAAGGTATACAATGTAATAACATTCATCATTGGAAATTTGCACCATCTTGGTTTTTAATCCATTTTGTTTCTTATTTTTCCCCATTCCCCTGCCCTCCCTTCAACCCCTCCACCCCTCCCTATCTACAAAGACTTTGTTACAATTTTGTTTTCATCTTAACTCCATTCCATTATTTCTTTTCCCCTACCACTACAGCCTTGCACCTTTGCTTCCTATTTCACATAATACCTTTAAGTCCATATTTACACTTTCAGGTTCTCACACTAGAGAAAGTATTTGGCATTTACACGTGTGTCCTATTTATTTCACTTAAGAGTACCACCTCAATATGCACCCATTTAGCTATAAATGTCTCCAGTTTCACATTCTTTATGGCTGAGTACTACTCCATTTTATAACAAATAAAACACATTTTCTTTGTCCAGTCTCCAGTTGAAGGGCAATTGGGTTACTTCCAAGTTTTAGCTATCACAAATTGTGCTGCTATGAACATGGGTGAACATATATCACTATGGTATGATTCCTTTAATTCTTTGGGGAAGATACCCAGCAGGAGAATAGTTAGGTCAAATGGGACTTCCAGTCCTAGTTCTTTGAGGTAACTCAATACAGATTTCCATAGTGGTTGCACCAGTCTACAATGCCACCAGCAGTGGAGTAGGTAGGGTTCCTCATTCCCCAAAGCCCTGCCAACATTAGTTATTGGTTGATTTCATGATAACAGCTAGTCTTGCTGGGGTGACGTGGAATGTCAGCAATGGTTTCATTTGCGTCTCTTGAATTACAAGTGATGTTGAACATATTTTCATGTGTTTATTTGCTATTTCTACTTCTTTGTCTGAGAAATGTCTATTCATTTCAGATGCCCATTTATTGAGTGGGTCTTTAAATTTGGGAGGTCTGAGTTTTTTAAGTTCTTTATATATTCTAGATAGTAGATCTTTGTCTGAGGGACAGCTGGTGAAAAAATTTTCCCACATTGTGGGTTGTCTCTTCACACTGTTGGTGGTTTCTCTTGCTGTGCAGAAGCTTTATAGTAAGAAAAGATCCCACTTGTTGATTGTGCTAGTCCATGGGCAACTGAAGTTTTGTTCATAAAATCTTTTCCTACAGCAATGTCTTCCAGAGTTCTACCTAACATCTGTTTGAGCCAGTTCAGTGTTTGTAGTAATATTTAGATCTTAATCCATTTCGATTTTAGTTTAGTGCATTGTGAGAGATATAGTTCTAGTTTGAATCTTTGGCAAGTTGAAACCTAATTTTTCAAGCACCATTTATTAAAGAGGCTATCTTTCCCCCAGTGCGGGTGTTTGGCTCCTTTGTCGAAGATGAGGTGGCTGAGTGTGTCTGGAGTTGTCTCTGTATCTTCTAATCTGTTCTATTGGTCTGCAGGTCTGTTTCTTTGACAGTACCATGGTGTTTTTATCTCAGTGGCTCTGTAGTATAGTTTCAATTTGGGGGTTGTGATACCTCCTACCTTGTCTTTATTGCCTAGTATTGGTTTTGCTATTACAGGTTTCTTTTGTTCCAAATGAATTTTTGGATTGCTTTCTCCAGGTCTGTGTAGTATGCTGCTGGCACTTCAATTGAGATTGCATTAAATCTATATAGCAGTTTTGGAAGTATGGCCACTTTCCCTATGTTGATTCTTCTAATGGAGGAGCAAGGGATGCCTTTACATTTTCTGATATCCTCTTCAATCTCTTTTTTCAGAGTGCTATAGTTCTCAAAGTAGAGGTCTTTGATTTCTTTTTTCAGGTTCATTTCTAGGTATTACAATTCTTTGGATGCTATTGTAAAAGAAATTGATTTCCCCATTTCTCTCTTAGTGAGTCTGTTTTTTGTGTATTTTGAAAAGCTGTTGATTTTTGTGTGTTACCCTTGTATCCACCTACTTTCCTGAATTTTATATTAAGTCTAGAAGACTTTTGGTGGAGTTCTTAGTGTCTTCTATATAGAGGATCATGTCATCTGCAAATAATGAGAATTTCATTTTTTCATTAACTGTCTTTAGTATTTTTATTTCTTTCTCTTGTCTAATTGCTGTGGCTAATGTTTCCAAAACTATATTGAACAGGAGTGATGATATTGTACATCCTTGTCTTGTTCCTGATTTTAGTATGAAGGATTTCAGTTTTTGACCATTTAGTATGACATTGGCTCTTGGTTTTTAATAGGTGGCTCTTATCATATTGAGGTAGAGACCTTCTATTCCAGTTTTTTTAAAATTCTTTTATTGGTACATTTTAGGCATACAACACAATTACATTTCTCATTGGGAACTGTACCTTTACATAATGCATTTTGGTTCTTGTATTTTCCCCATTCTTAGCCCTCCCTTCACCCCCTCCACCCTTTCCTATTTACAAAGACTTTATTTCCATTTTTTCCATTTCTCAGCATTTTTCCTTTCCCTTCTTTCCTTTCCCCTGCCCCTCCCACTATCCCTACCCCTTTGGACCTTTTCTTCCTATTTTGCATTATCAATTATTCGTTGTAATCATTGGTACATTTTAGGTATACAATATAATGACATTCATCTTTGGAAATTTGCACCTTTACATACTCTCTCTTGGTTCTTATTTTTCACCCTTGCCCAGCCCTCCCTTCAACTCCTCCAGTCCTCCCTATTTACAAAGATTTTGTTCCTATTTTTCCATTTTCTCATATTAATCCCATTCCCTTCTATCCTTTCCCCTAGCCCTCCCACTTTCTTCCCCTTTGCCCCTTTTCTTCCTATTTCACATTACCTATTATACATTTAGTCCTTATTTACCCTTTCAGTTTCTCACACCAGAGAAACTATTCGGTATTTATACATGTGTGTCCTATTAATTTCACTTAAGAGTATCGTCTTAATGTGCATCCACTTAGCTATAAATGTCTCTAATTTCTCATTTTTATGGCTGAGTACTACTCCATTTTATTTAAAAAAACACATTTTCTTTATCCAGTCTCCAGTTGATGGGCATTCTATTCCAGTTTTTGAGAGTTTTTATCATAAATGCATGTTGGATTTTGTCAAATGCTTTTTCTGCTTCTTTTGAGATGATCATACAGCTTTTGTCCTTGGCTCTATTCATATAGTGTATTACATTTATTGATGTCTGTATGTTGAATCAACCCTGCAACCCTGGGATAAGTCTCACTTGGTCAATGTGTGTGATCTTCTTGGTAACTTTCTTCTGCATTCTATTTGCCAGTACCTTATTAAGGATATTTACATCTATCCTCATTAGTGAGATTGGCCTATACTTCTCTTTTTTGGTTGGGTCTTTCTCTGCTTTGGGGATCAAGATGATGCTTGCTTCCAGGAATGAATTCAGGAGTATTGCTTCCCTTTCAAATTCATTGAAGATTTTAAATAGTGGTGGCAGCAGTTCCTCTCTAAATGTCTTGTAGAATTCAGCAGTGAAGCCATCAGGACCTGGGCTTTTAATAGTTTGCAAGGTTTTAATTATGTTTGCAATTTCATTGATTGATATTGGGTTGTTTAGAATTTTTAGGTCATTTTCATTCAACTTTGATGATTCACATATATCTAGGAATCTGTCCATTTCTTCTGTATTTTCCTTCTTATTGGCATATCAGTTCTCAAAGTGGGTACTGATGATCTTCTGGATTTCTGCTGGGTCCATTGTAATTTCACCCTTTTCAGTCCTAATTGCATGGATTTGGGCCTTTTCTTTCCTTTTTCTGATAAGATTGCCTAAGGGTTTGTCAATTTTGTTTATTCTTTTGAAGAACCAACTCTTGGCTTCATTGATTTTTTGTCTTGTTCTCTTAATCTCCATTGCACTGATTTCTGCCCTGATCTTTATAATTTCCTCTCTTTTATGAGCTTTGTGTGTGTCCTGCTTTCTTTTTCTAGAAGCTTATGGTTCAGCATCATGTTGTGTAATTGAGCTCACTCTGTTTTCCTAATGTAAGTGTTCACTGCTATAAATTTCCCTCATAAGACTGCTTTCATTGTGTCTCATAGATTCCAGTATGTTGTATTGGCATTGTCATTTAATTGTAGGAACTGTCTGATTTCTTCTTTAATTTCCTCTGTGACCCATCGGTTATTCAGAAGTCTGTTATTTAATTTCCATGTGTTTATGAAATTTTTGCAGTTTCTTTTTGTCTCATAATATACAGTGGAGGGGCGGGGATTTAGCTCAGTTGTTCCGGCGTCTGCCTCCCAAGTGCAAGGTCCCACGTTTGATCCCTGGTACCAAAAAAAAAAAAGGTATATATCATAATATACAGTGGATAACTTCAAATCCTTTGACCTTACTTAAACATGTTCTATGAGCCAGTATGTGGTCTATTTTGGAGAACAACACATGTGTAGCTGAAAAGAATGAATATTCTGATTTTTGGTGGTGGAACACTCTTGAAACATCTGTTAAGTTCATTTTTTTCAAAAGTTTGAGTTCTAGTGTTGGGTTTATTTTTTGTTTAGTTGATTTATCTATTTGTGACAATGAGGTATTGAGGTCCCCCACTATTTTCCATTGCCTTTGAATGCTGATCTCAAGTTTCTTCAGGATCATACCAATAAGTCTTCAGTCTTCCAATGTAGAGTCTTCAGCAGAAAAAGGGTGAGAGGAACAGGCCATGCACCTGATGTAATCTCATAGGTCATGCTTCCTTGGCTCAGTCAGACACTTTCAGACATGTCTTTCCTAATACCCCAGGAATCTCTCCAACCAAACAATGTGACAATAGAAGAATAACCATCAGGTGATATCAGGTGATTTCTTTGTTGAAATTAGTATGCCAAAGGATAGATGCTTTCATCCTGTGAGAAGGAAAGAGCATATTTTGGAAAATTTACTCCATGAAGTTTTTAACTTTCTCTGCCTCACCACAGGGAAGTGATTGAAGCTACATTACATCTATCATTCTAGCCTCCCTGCTACAATTAGTGGTCAGAATTCTGGATTTCCTTGTGACTTAGGTTAAAGTAACTTGCCTGTCTGAGGCACTTGAACATTTTAATTTCATCTCGATTCCTTTGTGTAATAATACAAACATAATTTGCAAATTGTTCATTCAGTAAATAATTATATTCCTTGTGGGACGCTTTTGTTTTCTTTATTGAAGATGATTAGATTAAGAGATAATATATCAGAAAGTCTGTGCCATGAAGCTGAATGTCTCCTTCAATTTTCTGCCCTCTGGCTACCTTAGTACCTCTATTGGATTGTGTTCAACCTTTGCCTGGGCACAATGTGACATTGAATCTGGAAGTGCAATCACAGAGCTATGATCCCATCATCTGGGACAAGAAATAGAAAGTGCCCTCAGAGTACAGCAAGTAGACATAAGCAGCTGTACAAAGCTAGAAGAAAATCCTATTCCAAGTCACTCATCCAACAGGCTGGGTGAAGTCAATGATCAGGAGGAAGCCTGATTGGGCAAGTGTTTTGTTTACAGTCTATCATTAGCACTCCATTCAAGCAGATAGAGTATTGTTTTTGTTTTCCCTTTAGCTCAGTCAGCAGACCATGGAACAGCCTGGCACCATGGAAGAAGAGTTTGGGTTGTATGAGCTGTCAAATGAGGCTTGCCAACCAGAGAATAGGATCCTCCTTTGTCAGGCACATAAGTCAGAAACTCCCAGTATGTTGTTGCTGAGAGACTCGCAAGCTGGGTCAGCCTGACTTTCTCTGTGGCTTCTACAGACTGGTTGCATGGGAAGGACCTGGGAGACCTCATTCCCCAAGAAGGTGATTGCAAGAGCAAATGCCCAAAAACAGAAGTAGAATTTGTGTTAGAAGCATAAGTTCTGGGTGGAAGTGAACAGAACCAATTTTGGCAGGATGTGGGCCTCCCCACAGGAGTTTAGAAATCTTTGTTTCTGTATGTCAATTTTCACTGCTACATACAGATTTGGTCCTTTCTAGCCCTGTGCATGGGGCTGAGATCCAAGCATCTGGTCCTTTATAAGGATGGTAATTTTAATGTGGCCAAAACCCCGATGTTCTCAGCTCAGTGCCTGCAGCTCCACTACTCACCATGCTGTTCAGTGAGCAGGAAGACTGAGAGGAGACTCAGGGCTTATGTGAGGTTCCTGTATGGGTGAGACTGGACTTTGTTGTGTACCATGCTTTCTTTCAGCAGCACACCCTATACTATAGTACAGTGTCCACTAAATTGTTTTTAAGTATGGAAGTTCTTTTTTTGTGGTCCCTGTACATCAGTAGATTTGTTCATTGATATTTTCAGTATCTGAATGTGCTGTTAGGAGGCAGAGTTTTGTGCAGATGGGTTACTAAGGCCATGTTTGTAGCTACATCCACCTTTCCTTCCTCCCTGACTCCCAGGGTTTGAATACATTTTCTTCCATTTTGGCACTTTCCCATCCAGTTTCTACCTTGGAACCAGACGAATATCAATCAAAACAGATTCTACATAAAACATACACCTTTAATTTGAGGTTGTTGGATATTTTGTCCCAGTGACAGGAACATGGTTAAGATATCTAATTATGCTAAGTCTGTTATAAGCTTAAATAGGAGATCTCAAACAAACAAGTTGCATCCTCCACTCTGGATTTCATTGTGAAGATGGTAAATTCCAAAATTAATAATCACATCCCCACAGTTGCAAAGTCAAGGGTTGTTTAAAAATCACCTAAAAATTGAAAAAAATATTAACTTTGCCTATGATCAAAATCAGCATTGGATGAATTGCCAAGCATGCATATATCTCTATCTGACATTCAGAGCAGTGAAATTAATGAATAAATTAGGCAATGAATTTTATAGTATATCATCCCCAAAATTAGATAATATGTTACCATGTTAAATACGAGAAGAAAAAAATCATCCTCTAAAAGACAAATTCCAGAAATGACAGCCTGTTAAACTCACACTTTTTTATTGAATTAGGCACTCACACGTACATGCAATTCCTGTAGTAGTACAAATTAAAAGCCCCATTGCTCACATTATTGCTATAGTTCATTGATAGTTTATAGACATTATTCAAGATAAGACATGCTGAATGAGGTAGGACACTGATTAAAAACAGTATAGCATCAGTTGATAAATACCCAACCTGTCATAAATTATTCTTACCTTATTGATGACCACTCTCCTTCTTTGACAACTTTTCCAAAGTTTGCAATGAGTGATTTTCCATGAGTAGTAGTCTTATAGCTTCCTTCCTTTAAATTTTCAATAATATTATGGGTATAGCACAGGGAAATACTTTTGAAAATTTTTTGTATTTATTTGTTTGTTTTTTTGTCTCACTATTGTTTACAAGTGCTGATATGTGAATGAAGGGAAAAATATCTCTCATTCATTCCATTGGTCATGAAGTTCCTGATTTTTCAATTTTACTTGAAAACAATCACATTTATTTCCACTAATAATAGCACAATGGATTTTCTAGACATGTGAAAGAAGTCACTGGCCTGTGGATTTTGGTAACTCCAAAGAAAAAGGGACGAGTATGAAGTGCAGCAGCTGATTCTCCAGTTTTGCATAAGTCTGCTGATTTTGTTTTTCCACAGTTCTGTTTTCTTTAGTGATATTTTCCAGAGTAGAATTTTGTTCTATATTCAGTGTTTCTCTTGAGTCACATGTGTTGTAGTTGCTTTCTAGATTAATTTTTATTCTCTATACAAAATCTTTATGTTGCGTACTCATCAAATATTTTCTTGTGTATCTCTTATGATTGTCATAGATTTCAATTTCTCCTTCCACTTCTGATGTCCACCTGAATTTTTTAGGTGGGAACACTTTTTCTTCTCTGAATGGTTTTTCACTATAAATTCTTAAAGCATTCAAGTTTATCTTTCACATTTTAATATGCAACCAGTGTACATAGAATAGAAGTGTATTTATTCAATCCAGATATCCAAGTACAAACCTATTTCTTCTTGAACATAAATGAAACACATTGTGATTTCTTGTAGGGATGGGTAGCACAAGCTCCAACATGAATCAGTATTCTTTTTACCTGTGGATCCATTGAAGACTGTCTTCCTTTCCTGAGGTCCATTTCTCATTATCTCTGCTAATCATACACTGACAAGAAAGGTGGAATTTGAATGTCTTTCATGTATATTACGCAAGCTATCACCTTGCTCTCAGCATGTTGAATGTTAGTCTTTTATTGTACTGTACAGCCATAATTGTTTTAACAAATCAAAGATGTGAGTAGTGAGTGGCACTAATTTTTTAGTGCTTAATCTTGGTTAATCAAGATTAATCTTAATCTTGCTCTTGAACTTCCTACAGAGCCTAGGCTGGACAATGAGCTCATGGCAATCCTCAGTTTCATGGCAATCCTCCTATATCTGCCACCCAAGTGCAGGGATTAGAGGCCCATTCCACCACACCTGGTTGAAGTTTTCTGTTTGTATTTAATGACAAATTACTTTGTGATATCTTGCTTTTCATTGCATGTAATATATTACATTAATATTCATCACATTGTTTTTGGTACTTGGGATCAAACTCAGGTCCTTGCACTTGCGAAGCAGGTGGTGGAACCACTGAGCTAAATCCTTGGCCCATATTCATCCCTAATACCATCCATATATTTCTTATGTCTGAATGCAAGGTGACCATTTGGTGTCACTGAGCTATAAGATAATATGCCACCTTTCCACTATTTCATTGTTCATACATAGACTTGCTCCAATAACACTGTTTCCTTCAGCATTTTAATTATACATAAAGCTTATTTAATATTCATTTAAGTTTTTTCTATGAAATCAGATTCCATTTTCCAAATTCTCCATGAGTGCGAAGAAAGTTGGACTGAATGCTTTGAATAACCAGATTTGAAAAGAGATGTAATCTATGGTATATCAGAACCGTTCATTAGATATTTATGTGCCCCTGTGTTTTTTGGATTGTGATTTGTGGGCTCCCTCTATGAGCTCTAGTTTAGAGACAGTGCACAAATAAATTGTGGGTGATCCTGCAGAAGAACTAGTGCTTCTATTCCACTGTTACTTTAGCAATGTGTTGCAATTTAGCAACATAATTGCTGTGTGAAAGTATTTACATATATACGGGTTTGATGACCAAGACATGGAATTAATATTTGAAGGAATCATCTTCAGTTCAGCTTTTGATGAGAGGAGTTGAGATATCTCAGGGTGTGCATCTGAACCTTCAGGAAACATGTCATTCTTTAGGAGACCGTGACCTTTGAGGATGTAGCTGTGAACTTTACTAAGGCAGAATGGCTTTTGTTGAATCCATCCCAAAAGAAGCTCTACAGAGCCGTGATGTGGGAAACATGTATGCATGTGACTGCTACAGGTAAGGATGACATCATTTTCTTACTGATATAAGCTTGCTCAGTGATTTTTTTCTTTCCCTTTTAAAATTACTTAATTATTTATTTATTTATATATTTTAGAGAGAGTCTCGCTATGTGTCATTTAAACTGGGCTCAAACTCACTGAGTAGACCAGGCTGGCCTTGAACTCATCTTCCTCAGCTTCATGAGTGCTGGGATTATAGGTGTGCCACCACACCCAGCTCAGTGATGTAGGTTAATTAAGTAGAATTTTGTAAGGTTTGAAGAATGTCTCAGGCCTGGTTATATTATACTGAAAATCTAACTGGAATCTATTAATTTTTATATAATGATATAATTACTTGTTATATTTCTATGTCTACAATTCAGAAAGAACCTGTGGTAACCATCAAATGGAAGAACAGTAAAAAAATTGTTCAAGAAATCTAAGGTAATTTTCACTCACGAGAAAAAAGTAATATACCTCAAGAGTTAATGTTAGAAACTTGCATTTAAAATAAGTGCATTGGGCGGGCATGGTGGTGCATGCCTGTAGTTCCAGCACTCAGGAGGCTGAGGCACAGGATCACAATGAATTTAAGGCCAGCCTGGGCCACATAGCAAGACCTTGTCTCAAAAAAATAAAAAAGTACATTTTACCAATAAATATCTTTTTTTAATTCAGGCTTATTATAACCAAAGAAATACCAATTTAAATTAAAATGAGATCATATATAGGCCCATTAAGATAGTAAAAAATTAAAAAATTAAGTATTATAAAAAATTAAGTACTATATCTGGTGTGTTTTGAGAGTTTGGTGAGTATAAATTGATACAGTCTTTATGGCAGATGATTATTACTACTGGCAAAAGCCTTTTAAAGACCACATGCCTTCTGACCCAGCAATTATAGGAATTTATCATGAAAAACTATTAAGAACATAAGAGATTTACTATAAAAATGTGCCTGTTCGCATCATAATTGACAATGACTCATCCATTGTTGCTCTCTCATGCTCACCATCTCTCTGTCTGTCACAGAGAGGGGAGGATGGAATATGCAGGCTCATAACGCTCTGGCAGGAGGGACACCATCCCTCTTGGTCACCTCCCATCCTCCAGTACAAGAAGCACAGCGAGGACCCTGTCTTTTGAAGTTGATGTCCCCCAGTCACAGTGCTCCTCTGAGGCTCTGTGTCTGAGGCCCTGGTCCTGAGGTCGCAGGCATCCTCCATGGGCATCAGCTGTGGAATTCACACCTGAGGGCCCAGGTGCTGCTCATCACAGCCTTTCTCCCTCTGTGTTCTGAGCTCTGAGTCCTCGAATAAGGGTCAGCACCTGGGTGGGGGATGCAAATCTCCTCTAACTCCTCCCCTCCTGGACTATAAAGCCCAGCGGGGCCTGGGTTGACCTACTGTGCCCTCTATGGACAGGCTTTGTTCCATCATTTTCAGGCATGAGTGCTCTGTTTAAGGTGTCAGGAATGCAAAGGCTCCTGTTCTCCACAGAACCGGCTTTACTTTCTTCTCTGCTTCTCCATGGGGGTTCTGTTCCAGATCACACTGAAGAAGTCTGGTCCTGGGCTGCTGAAACCCATCCAGACCCTCAGGCTAAACTGCTCCTTCTCTGGCTTCTCACTGAGTAAATCTGGTACAGGTGTACCCTTGATCTGTCAGCCCCTGGGGAAGGGATAGAGTGGTTGCCAACCATTTGGTGGGATGATAGTAAATACCACAGCCCACTCCTGAAGATCTGGCTCATGATCTCCAAGGATACCTTCAATAGCGAGGTGTTCCTCACAATGACCCCAGTGGACTCTGTAGACACAGCTACATATTACCTTGCAAAGTGAGCAGAGACAGCCTTGGGTGGTCTGCTGCACAAGATCTCAACTGGGTCTCAGTTCAGTTCCCTCCCCACTCTACAAATCAGGAAAGTGTGGAGAGTGTGCCCTTCCTGTCAGGCTCTGGGGATCCTCTTCACCCCAGAGCTTGTTACTTTCTGTTACTTGTTAAATTCCATATCACTTGACCTTCTTAGCTGTTCATGCAAGAGAGAGATGATATTTTCTGTTTAAAAGATGGGAAAGAAAAATATGAGAAAAAGAGGAAAACGAAACAAAGTTTTGTAAATAGGGAGGGGAGGAATGGAGGGAAGGGGAATGGGGAAAAAACAAGAATCCAAGATATAGCATGTACAGGTACAAATTCTCAGTGATGAATGTGATCTTTGTATATATCAAAAATGTACCAATAAACTCAATGAATTAAAAAATGTGCATGATGACAATTGCCTTCTACCTGGACAAGAAGGACCATTTAAAGGACACAGTCTAGGCTCATATTGCAGTCAGCAGCAAAATACAATAGAATCCAAAAAATCACCATAATAGAGTCCAATAAAGATTTGACTCCAAGATATGAAAGGAGACAAGCATTGGTTGTATAAAGAAGGCTATTATGTTGTAGACCTTTAATGTCTCCTGATGTTCATGTGATGAAATCTTGACTCCTAATACAGCAATATTCAGAGATGGGCCCTAGAGAGGTGATTTGATCATGAGGACAGCAGTGTCTTCAATGGGTAAATCCATTGACGTGGTGTTAGTTGAATAGGATATTAGAAGTAAAGGCCTCCTTTGAGAAAGTAGGTCATGATGATGTGCTTCTGTGGATTATATCTTGTTTTCTATCTATCTATCCATCTATCTATCTATCATCTATCTATCTCTATCTCTATCCCTCCTTCTGTTTCTCCCTCTCCTCCTGCTCCTCCTCCTCCTCCTCCTTCTCCATCACAGAGCCGAACTTTACCACCTGATCCCGATAGCACGTCTTCTGCCTCACCACAGGCCCATAGCAATGGAGACAGCTGAACTTGGACTGAACCTCAGAAACCAGGAACCAACAGAAATCTTTCCCAAGGACCATGAGCAGTTAAACACACATCAGAATTACAGAAATAGATACTAACATTTTTTGTAATTTAAAAAACCCACAATAGTCAAATACGTATGACTAACACAGTTTGTAAAATAATAAGATACATTGTCTCCCCATGATGGAGGGTCTGACAGAGAGAGTGTACAAATTAACCTTCAGATATTTTTAATGCAATTTTCTACTGCTGAAGCTTTCTAAGGAGAGAAAGAGGCACTCAGAAAAGTCAGACGCATGACACTTGGAAAGAGAAATTACAAATATGTTGTCACATACATTTCCTTAAATGTGATTAAAATTTGGTAAAAAAATTACAGCAATGTATTTTCTACAGAAATCTCTAATTCTACAGTTGAGGCTTTTATGTAATTTATAAAACAAATGACATTATTACCAGTCATCCAATAATCATTAGAGAACTTATAATCAATAAGAGAAAAACCTATGAGCTGGATTTTATTAAATTGACAATCTATTTTCAGCTGAGGTATGATGGAAATAAAAGAGAAGCTTCTGAGTAGGATAAGACCTTTACAATTCATAAAACTGCCAATGAGTCCTTGTACTTGAATCCAAAATATAGTTACAACCCTCAAAATGCAACAGTACAACTAAGTCATTCATGAAACCAGCAAAATTTTTGCAGACATCCCACCAGAGAGAATGCAGAGTTGATAAACAGGCACACAAATAGAACCTCAAGGTCAACTACCTTGACCTCTACCTATAGAAAATTCCAAACAAGACTTAATGAAACAATGAAACTCCATTCCACAAGCTGAACTTTCTTCAAGTTCAACAAGGCTCTGAGGTGTGAGCTGCCACCCAGCCCCATGTATACACTGTGAGGTCCTATGAAGGTGCTGGGTTTGAACCCTGCTCTGACCTGGGCTTCCTTCAAACCAATATCCTATAGTTCACCCCATAGTTCCAAGGTGCCCTTGTGTCTTCTGCCACATATTCTCCAGTGTTACCACCACACTTTGGAGACTACCTTGAGCTGTGGATTTCTGACTCACTGATTTTCATGGGATCTTTTCCTGAAGCTGAAAGTTTTGTTATGCACTACAATTCTTCCAGGAGGATGGAAAGCACACCAGGAGTCTCAGAGGCAAAGTGTAAAACAAGCTTTATTCTCAGCACTGGTGGGTCAGCCTGGATTCACACACCAAGAGACTGACCCCCATTTGGGGTTGAGCAGGGCAGGTTATACTCTTGGGAGGGAGGTGGACTTGCAGGAGTTACAAAGAGTATAAGTCATATGACCTCAGCAAATTCATTGCTTATCAGACACCAAGCTCAAAGCAAAGAGTTACATTTGATGTGCACTTGTCAGGGAGGTAGAAGTAACTAATTGTTTGAGAATAGAGAAAATTCCTGAGGTGTTTGAGGAGTGTTGGGCCAGGCAAGCCCAGAAATGTTGAGGGTATGGGGGAAAACCTCTGTACCAGTAAGTCTGTCTGGCTTTAACTGCAGAGAGGCACATTCCCCGTTCATTCCTATGGTATAGATTCCAGCTCACAATTTAGGGCCTTCTTTCTTCTCATCTCTTCGCCTTTTGTTTTTTTGGGGGCACCAGGGATCAAACTCGGGACCTTGTGCTTGCAAGGCAGGTGGTGGAACCACTGAGCTACATCCTGGCCCCTCTTCTCCTTTTGGAGTTCACTTACTCCTATTGTACACCAACATTATACAAAAACACATGCAGATTTTATTGTCTTTTTGAAACTAATTTCAGGTTTTTTAAATAAAACTAATGCTAAATAAATAAATAAATAAAACTAATGCTTGGGCATTATCTATGGCCAAGTTAATTTATTCTTTCTTGTGATAGCTGTGCGAAAACTCCCTGTGGTCTGGTTAACAAGATTGTGTCATTTCTATTGTTTTGATTTCTGCAATTTCTGTTTGCTTCTTTCATTTATTTTCTTTCTTTTTTAAATTTTTACTGGTACATATTTGATCTACATAATCATGAGTTAGTATATGCACATCTAGTGATCAGATGTCAGTGCATTTTGTATTTTATTTATCGTCATGGAAGAGCTTATGCTAATTTACGCTACTAGTACATTTATTTTCTTTTAGAATATCAACATATTAACCTAACAAGACATAATAGTGGTGTTTTGCCTTTTGGCACCTTTTATAAAAGATACTGGGTTTTGCACAAGTTGGGCACATGTTCTATCACTGAGATACACCATCAAGCCTGTAACTTTCATTTTTAAACCATATATAATAATTGTACATCTTCATGAGTTTACTTGTGATATTTTGGTACATTTGTGATCTGTATATTGATGAACTTGGGACATTTAATTTATCCAACCTTTCAAGCACTTGTCATTTCTGTGTGATGAGAACACTGCTAGCCATTTCCTCCATCTATTTGGGATTACATGGCCCACTACTGAAACCTGTAACCACCCTTCTGGGTGAAAGTACACCAGGAGTCCTTCCTGCTTCCTGCTGTGACTCTGTTCCTGGTGATCAAATCCCCGCCTTCTCCATATGTCCCACACATCACGCCCTGTGTCAACCAGTATTTCTCTGTTTTTTATGAGATCTGCTACTTTATTTTCCACATGGAAGTGACCTTCTGAAGTGTCTGTCCTGTGCTTAGCTTTGTTTCATTTAACATTAAGATCTCCTAGTGTATGTGTTTGCTTTACATCATTATAGCAAATCCCTGAGATAATTAACTTAAAAAGACAAAAAGAGTTGTTTTGACTCAGGCTTTTACAGCTTCTAGTCCATCCTCAGGTGTTCTCAGAGATTTTAGGACTTTCATTCCCTTTAGTGGGGTCCTAGTTACCTGTTTGCTCTTCTAGAAGTGAACTATTCCTGCACCAAAGAATTATATGTGAGTTCCATGGCTTCCTTTGCAGCTCAGTATGTATATATCCTGCAAAGGTGTCCCCTAATGTTCTTCTGCAGAGTGCTAGATCCATTTAGTCCGGCTGAAAGCATCTCCTGACTTTAACTGATATGTTACACTCAGGTTTTCTAGTGGTGACAGTATGAATATTTTGAATTATGTAAGATATTGGAGCAACACAGGGTACCAGAGGGCCACCCAAAATGATGGCAGGAGGCTGCAGTAGACTCCAGTACATCACAACTAAAGAAAAACAAAAAGAGTGTAATATTGCCAATATACAAATTAACAATCCAACTCATATAAGAAAAAAAAGGAATATTTTTTGAAAAACCAAAATTAATAGAAGAAAATAAATTTTAAAGTGCTCATCAGAAAAGACATAAACATAAGTATTTCAACACAAAAATATCAGCAGACAAGTGCTTTTTAAAAGTTTAAAACATTATATGAAGAACTAAAAAAAATCAGACCCCCCAAACTTAAAGACCCAATTCAAAAATGAGCATCTGAAATGAACAGACATTTCTCAGGAAGAGAAATAAAAGCTTGAAATAAACACATGAAAAAATGTTCAACATCACTGGTCATTCAAGAGATGCAGATGAAAACAACACTGATATTCCATATCACCCCAGAAAGAATGGCTGCTATCAAGAAATCAACCAATAACAAATGCTGGTGGGGGTGTGGGGAGAAAGGAACCCTTCTCCATTGTTGGTGGGAATGCTGACTGGTGCAACCACTGTGGAAATCAGTGTGGAGATACCTCAAAGAACTAGGACTAGAGGTCCCATTTGACCCAGCTATTCCCCTGCTGGATATCTTCCCCAAAGAATTAAAAGAATCATATCATAGCAATATATGTGCACCCATGTTTATAGTGGCACAGTTTGTAATAGCTAAAGTTTGGAAATAGCCCACGTGCCCATCGACTGGAAACTGGATAAAGATGTGGTTTATTTTTTTATAAAATGGAATACAACTCAGCCATAAAGAGTGAGAAACTAGAGACCTTCATAAATAAATGGATGCACATTGAAGCTATACTCTTAAGTGAAATAAATAGAACACAGATGTGTAAATATCAAATAGTTTCTCTAGTGTGAAAAACTGAAAGTGTAAATAAGGATTAAAACAATTAAAGCAAATAATTGATAATTTGAAAAGGAAGAAAAGGCCCAAAGAGGTATGGAAAGTGGAAGGGGAAGGGGAAAGGAAAGAAGGGAAAGGAAAAATTATGAGAAAAGAAAAAAATGGAAACAAAATCTAAGTAAATAGAGAAAGGTGGAGGGGGTGAATGGCACACAGGTAATGTGGAAAAATAAGAACCTAGATACATCATGTACAGGTATAAGCACCGAATGATAAATGTAAACATATTGTATACCTAAAATGTACCAATAAAAGAATTTAAGCAAAAAAACCCTAAAAATTTAAAACAAAAGAGTGTAAATGGAAGATCTGAAACAATAGTACTACAAAAAAAAAAAAAGAAATTTAGAGGAAACATTTCATAACAAAAGGATGGGCAAGAATTTTTTTATTATACCCTAAAACAACTGGGAAAATGAAATAGTCAAATAGAATATCTTCACACTAAAAAGCACCTACACAACAAACCATATCCAGAGTAGAGAGATAATATACATAAGAGTGGAAAATGTTTCTAAACTATACATCCCATGAAAGTTATACACAGATTATATAGGACCTCACACTACACAATAGCAAAAGTACTAGTTCACTAATGAATAAAGAAAAATACTTACATAAAAATTTCACCATAAAAAACATAAATAACTCACACATGTATGAAAAATATAAATGACAGTTATAATCACTGAAATTAAAATGAAATGGCCATTATCAAAAGACAAAGGTTAATAAGCTCTTGATAAATTGAGGAAAGGAAATACTGGGATACTCTTGGTGGGAATGTGACTTAGCATATCCATTACAGAAAACAATATCTATGCCCCTCCAAACTTAAAAAAATAAAAGTAGTACATGATCCAGGAATTCAAGAAATGCATCCATAGAAAATGGGAATGATATCAGTCTATCAGAGACACACTTACATGTCCATATTTTGATGCACTATTCACAATCACTGAGACATGAATCAACCAAATTGTGCATCAAGAGGTGGATGGAAAAGGAAGGTGCGGTACATATGCAAAATAGTAAGACCTAAATGGATGCCATTTATATAAACAATGATTTGTGCAATGTTGTTCTTCCATGTTAGATATTAACACACATTTTTCAATTATAAATTTTCCATAATCTTAATTTAATAATCTCTAAACTTTACCAACATCATCACTAAAAAACTCTTAGTTATGATTGAGTTTATCTGCATTTATGTTTTAAATTGTGCCTTAAAAAAATCTAGAGAAAGGAAACATGATAACAGGAATTGCTGTGTAGTCACCATCACCACACTCACTGAGCTGAATATTCATCATCCACCCTGTGATTTTCCCATTGCTTTCATGAAGTAACTGTAATGGGTATATTTCTTGACAAATATGTGTAACAAAATTCAACATTGACCCTTAGTTTATACTCTCAACTCCTAATAGAGGGGAAAATCCATCAGCTGTACCATCCCCACTTCCTAAGCATGAAACCCATCACCAGCACAGTGCCTGGTTATTATCTTGCTCATCACTGATATCTTCCAGTGCATTTCACTGTATTTTATACATCTGTTTCATGTGTCGGTTTGTTAATTTTTTGATTCTCCCCACTAGCACTATCATGTGACCTAGCACACAGGCCATTGCTTTCATTAGTAAGATCAACAAGTGAAAAGCACTTTCCTAAACCTGGTGACCAAATCCTCTCTCAACTTCAAGGGAATTCGCAGAACCTATGATGAATTCCCCAACACTTAATCATATGCATACCAACCACATTTTATCTGGAAAACATTTCATCCTAAATACACAATAATAAACTGAAACTGGACACCAATAGGAAATAAGAGCTGAATGACACTTAAAACCAGTGTTCATCACATCCCAGAGCTGAGATCATTTCAAAGCTGTTGATAGGGAAAAGTTTTCAAGTAAGTTTAGTAGATAAGCTATTAAAGTAGATGTGAAAGCAAAATAGGTAGTGTATCCCTTTAAATGCTTGCCTTAGCCTATTGATTTTGTTGTTTAAAGTGAAGGTTATATAGCTCCTTTGATCTGTAGCTCCACTATAGATAACATCCTACCTCTGAAGAACAAAGTGGGAATCCTTGAACAAACTTGTGATATATGTGCCTTAACTGGCATGTGTTTAGGACTGCAATCAGTGACAGAAACCACCTGTATCTAACCATTAAACAGGAACTGGAACTGTATTTACTTAACAAAGACCACTAGGGATGAGATAATGACTGACAAAAGTATAAAAGGGGATGAACAGAAAACACAGAGGGGGACTCTGACCAGACCAGTTTCTGGCATCCTGCCTTGCTAGCAAGTAAAGATTTTTGTTATTTTACCCAAATTCTGTGTCTCTGTGCATTTCTTTCAGCAATTCTGGAACACTGTCTCTGTGATCAGCTCTGAGGTTCATGTCCATCCTTATTCTCTATCAAGTGGGGAGTCTACAGGTCTAGAATGTCCTACCAACAACTTTTATTTCAGAGGAAAATCCTCAGAAGAGGACTGAGTTGTATTTCTAGAAGGCTAAAAATGACACCACTCAAGTATAAATATCTACTTTGATTCAGAAAAAAGGGGGAAAAAGTTTGAGATGAAAAAGTATTTTCTCCATAGAAACTCATGAACATACATATGTGTAAGTGCATTTCACACACACAAGGAAAAATCCAAGTAAAGTGCATGACTAAAAAGCCTTAAAATTAACAACTTTCATATTTGAGACAATTTGCTCAGAATTTAACGGGATGGCCACATTCAGTTGTTGGCCTGAAAACTTTTTATCATGTCCTATTTTCATCATTACTTTTGCAAATGGAAAGGAGATCAAGAGTTGGAAGGAGCAGGGAAGAAGAGGAGGGAATAGGATAAACAGCAAAAAAGAATTAAGATGTAATTTGTAATGTACTAACTCCTCAGAGTAAATGCATTCTGTATGGCAAACTTGTAGACTACCAATAATATATAAAAATTTAAAAAACCTTTGGAATATGAGCATTTTAAGAATGAGCATATAAGGAATGGAAATTTATTTGATGCAGTATCCAGAAATTGATGTATGTTGTGATTATACATAGATGCACATATACATGTGTGCTGTATTTATGTACCCCACAGCCCTCTTATCCCTGGGACCTGTGCACTAGTTTCCATAACTGGAAAGCCATCTTTCATCTGAGAACTCATCCAGCTCTCTAACCTGCTTCTCCACCACAAGTCCTGTCCTGGACTGGGAGGACCTAGGCAGTGGAGCTAGGGTGAGCACATGGCCCTCAGAGGGCTTGGTCAGAATCCCCCACCCGGGGCAGACTCCAAAACAGAGACCTCTTGTCTCTCCCTCATACCTCTCTATATAAGAACAAATCCTGCATCCAAATTCTGCATGAGGCCTTCAGATCTCAGATTAATCACATCACACATTTGCTTAAATTAAGTTTTTCCTCACACTTTAAGATATGATCTGGGATTTGTGTCGCTAATCTGAAAGAAAATAGAACAATACTCGCTCCTCCTCTTTCTGGTGGCAGCTCCCAAATATGAGAGTCCCAGGGTTGAGACAGAAAGGTGTGGGGAGGCTGCATCTGATCTCCAAACTCACTGTGTTCTCCATCCCTACTATCCTTTCCTAGGCAAACGATGAGACTTGGCCTGTCCCTCAGCTTTGCATGTTCAGGTTTCTGCGTCTGTAGTGATTACTCTGGGAGTTGGGTCCATCAGCACCCATGGAAGGGGATTAATTGGGCCAGGCAGGATGATTTTAGTGGAGGCACAGCTGATAATTTGTCCCTGACAGTCAACTCAGCATCTCCCGAGACACATCCAAGAATTAGTTTTCCCTGCAGCTAGGCTCAGTAACCATGGAGGACACAAATGTGCTTTACTGCGCAAGAGATCTTGTGAGGAGACATCCGTGTGAGCCCAAACAGAAACTCTCAACAGGGTTGCTCAGAACAAAAGAGAGGATTCCCAAGACCAGTAGGGAAAGCTCTGGACCAGCAGGGGCCACTGTGGATCCAGAGAAACCTACAAGGCTCCAAGAACAGGTGCAGAGAAGGAAGCTAGGTAGTGAGGGTCTTCCTGTCAATATCTGGGGTTTCATCCCTGTCTCATCCTTGAATAAAGTGAGGCGACCCTGCAGTACATCTAATGCAAGTCACTTAGAAGGAGCCAAGCTCCAAGGTGTGTGAGTGTTTTGGTTTGTGTTCAGGTAGAATGCACATACATTTACTTCTATATTAATTTCTTCACCTCCTTCATATTCATTTGAGTGAAATGATAATCTCAACTTGCATACACTAGAAAGAAGACTGATATTTAAGAACTTATATGCTTTGGAATGTATCATCATGATCATCACCATCATGGAAAATTAATCTGCTAATTTTGTCACCATGAACTCAGATTATCTCATGCTAGAATAAATATTTCAGTTAAGGAACATGTGGAATAAAGGAAGATACAAGAAGAATTTATGGAAAATTGTTGAAGAATCTATGGGTCCTTTTCCATGCTCACAAAACATGGGAATAATTCTATCAGTATTTAACAAAGTGTATGTTTGTGTTCAAATGTATCTCATTAAGTCATTATGAAAATTATTGTATATAAAATAGATAATTTCACATGAAAATATTAATGCATAGATAGGTAATAAAACAGGTTATATCATACTTGAATATAGGCTTGAAAAATCCTGGTTGTCTATTAATTTAAGGAATCAGAATGCTGAAAAATCATGTCATGTTCTCTCATTAGAGGAAGAGGTCTGGAAAACATCACTAAGAATGCTAACTCAGTCTTGGAATTGCTCATGGAGCAGGTAAGTACTGTGAGAAGGATACAAGCCCAAAAATATGAGATGTTCTTATCACATTTGACCTCATAGGTTTATTATGCTTCTTGTGTTAGGTGCACATCTGCAAAATTTAGGAAATGACCAAACACATATATTACATACATACATACATATATACAAGAAAACTAATGAGGTTAAGTGGCCAACACAACTCATGCACCTAGTAGGAGATCATATATTCCTTATTATGAATGTTACATAATATGTTCTGGAACACTCTCATGTGCTCTAGACCCATCTCTGGCTGAGGCTTCCACACCAGAGCTGTCTATATAGCAGGAGGCCATGCAAATAGGATCTCCCTCTGTTGATGAAAGCCAGCTCAGCCCTGACCCTGCAGCTCTGCAAAGGATCCCAGCCATGGATCTCCAGCTGTTTCCACTCTGTGATCAGGACTGAGCACAGACAGCTCACCATGGAGCTTGTGCTTAGCTGGGTTTTCCTTGTTGCTGTCCTAAAAGGTAATTTTTGGTGAGCAAGGGATACTGAGTGTGTGTGTCAACATGAGTGAGATAAAAGGTGGACATGCATGACATTTTTCTGAGTAAGATGTCTCTATGTTTGCAGGTGTCCAGGCTGAGGTGCAGTTGGTGGAGTCCGGGGGAGGCTTGGTGCAGCCTGGTGGGTCCCTGAGACTCTCTGTGCAGCCTCTGGATTCACCTTCAGGGACTGCTGGATGAGCTGGGTCCACCAGGTTCCAGGGAAAGGGATGGAGTAGGTTGGGCAAATTAACCCAGGAGGTGATAACACATACTACCCAGACTCCGTGAAGGGCAGATTCACCATCTCCAGAGACAACGGCAAGAACACATTGTATCTGAAAATGCACAGCCTGAGAACCTAGGAAATGGCTGTGTATTACTGTGCAACACACAATGAGAGGTCATCCTGTGAATCCAGACACAAACCTCCTTGCAGGGGCATTCAGGACCAGCAGGGGCACTAGGGATGCAGAGAGAACCAAGATGTTTTCCTACTAGGATCTGAGTCTTCTTTTCAGCATGATACTTATGCCCAGACACTCCAATTTCATATATCTGTCCTTACCTCTGATGTGTGTCATTAGTCATGTATGTTTAAATAGGAGAACACATTCTCAACAGTGCAAAACACAATTTAATATTTGAGCTAAAAATGATTCTGCTGTGGTCATCAGAACGAGATCATAACAAGTCTCAGGGAACCTGGTGAAATTCTGGTAGGAATTTGGAATCCGCAGTGAGAAGCAGTCAGTCTGAGCCCAGACACAAACCTCACTTCTCAGGTGATCAGGACCAACAGGCCATGCTTAGTGCAACCAGGGGATGCTCAGTCATGGCAAAGGGATCTGAGGACCACAGCAGAGCATTCAGCATGATCAGGATGCCCAGGAGCCAGATGTTCCAGGGGCCCAAAACAGGACCAGGTGGACTGAGGCCCTGGGGAGACTTTACTTGCATTCTCCTTGCTGTTCTTACCCTGGTGAGTCATTTCTCTCCTTTTATTTAAATAGGATAATAATGGGTTTTGTATCTTTTCCATTATATTTTCTTCATACAAGCTAATATTTATATATAACATTTGTAATATTTTTAACATTTTGTAACTAAACCTGTTTAATTTTAACAAATTTATTTTACCACTTCAAGTATTCATAATCTCACCAATGAAAATGAAGATGTTCATTATTGATCAGAAAGTTCCAAACAGAAAAAGTAAAACTATTAACACAATGTCATTATAAGTCATTTTTCTAAATTGCCAAAGGAACACCACACTTTTTAGTTATCACTTTTTATTATAGTACTCTCTCTCTCTCTCTCTCTCTCTCTCTCTCTCTCTCTCTCTCTCTCTCTCCCTCTCTCTCCCAGTCAATTCAAGGACTAATATCTCTGTTTTTATGGAATTGCCATTCCTGAAAATTTCATATTATTTTATAAATTTTGTAGTATTTTATAAAGAGTAGAGATAGAGTGCTTTTATCAAAGTTCATCTGCCTATCAAAATAATTTCAATTTTATGCTTTTTGTGCCAATCTGTATGGTTGGCATAAAACTTAGAGACAGTAGCATGTACTGCTTAGAAAGTGGAAAAACTAGAGCCCTCAAAATTGGTGATGAGTTGTGAAATTTCATAGCTAGTCCACGAAGAGCTTAATAGATTCTAAAATGGCCAAAATAAAGCCATCATATGATTCCTCTCCTTGGGTAATTAACTAGGAGTGTTATGACTGCACAGGGTATTTAACTAAGTGTGTCACAACTGCACATTTGCATAAAATCATCCAATCTGACATTCCTATAAACATCCCTAGTTGTAACCACAATTTAAAAACTACTAAAAGTCTGTCCATGCATAAAGACTGATTAAAAGCACATGGGATATTTTCACCCATAAAAGAGATGGTATTGATGTCCTTGTTACTCCATGAATATACATTGAAAAAATATAAATAAAAACCCTACTGTGTGGCACTGGGGACTTATAGTATCTACATTATCCATATCCACACACAGAGACAAAATAGAGCTACATCTTCCAGGGACCGTGGGGATGGAATATGGGTTAGACAGTGAATTACTGGGAATAAGCATAAATTTCGCTATGATGATGATGCATACACAGGATAAGTATTGCTACAGTAGACGCGCAAATGATTTCATAGGGGAAACTCCATTCAATTGTATACTCATAATTTGATCTTATATTATGTGGGTAAAATATATGTCAAGGGCCTTTAAAAAAAAGATAAACCAAAAGCTATAACATATCACACCATTCTAGAGAAAGCAAGCAGTCCAATAACAAAATTTAACAGTTCAGAACTTATTGTAATGTTACAGTAAAACAGTAATATCTAAACCATGTATACATATATAAACATAATACAATACACAAGAAATAGCCTATACAAAAAGCATAACATAGTTATTTAAAAATTTTTTCAGAGTTTTAGAAATATAATGGATAAAAAATATTCATTTCAAAATATTTTGCTATATAAATTAAAATTTAAGCCACAATGAGATATCACCTCCCACTTGTTATAATGACTATTAACAAGATCACAATAGCTGGAGTTCTCAAAATGCAGAGAAAGGATGGCCTAATTCACTCCTGAGGGTGCATAAGTCAAAGGTTCATCTTGAGACTCAACACAGAAACACCATGTTATGCAGTGACCATACACAGTTGCCTATGGCTACACCTGAGCATAAACTTATATGAAAAGGATGAATTTCTGAATACACACAACTTAGCAATCTCTAATAAGTAAGAAATAAAAACTGGAAAGGTATAATAATGAGTAATAAGAGTGAATTAGAAAAAAGCCTTCCACCATGAGAGAAAATTACCCTAAACAATGGATTCAATGGTGATAGACCCCGAACAGGAGATCTAACTCTGTATTTAACATTCATTTTCCTGGGAAAAATGGCCAGGTTAGCAAAAACAAGGAATCAAAGTCCCCTGCTAAGTCTCCTGGAAGTCTCCTGTCAGAAACCTCTCCAATCACTTCCACCCCTTACAACACCCTGAGTCTGTACAAAACACCTTCTCTCTTCCCTCTGCCAGATCAAAGAGGTCACTCTTGGGTTTGTTAAGAAACCTGGTTGGACTTTTGAGCTCATGTCTTGCCTTTCTCTCCTCTCTACTGGTGCTGAGAACAGGAACAGGAGCTGAGGATGCAGACTCTTGTAACCCAGGAAGCAGTGCACCGTGGCACCTCATCCTGGGCTGACTCCTGGACCCTGAGAGTTCTCCTGCCCCCCGCACAAGCCCCCCTCATCTTCCACAAAGCTGATATTAAGTGATTGACGGCCTCACATTGAGGGACTGCAAGGTTCTGGACAATGTGACTTGATGATGTAGCAATAACTACAACCCATCCCTCAAGAGTCAAGTCAGCATCTCCAGAGATACATCCAAGAATCTGTTCTTCCTGCACCTGAATTCTGTGACCCCTGAGGACACTGCTGTCTAGTATTGTGCAAGAGCAACACATATACATGGAACAACTCCTACAATGAATGTAAACATTGAATAGTGCAAACTGTATTAATAAAAATAAAAAAATTAAAAATTAAAAAACAATACATGAAAACAGAAAAAAAATAAAGACAAAGAGATAGATAGGGATAGTCTTATCAACTAGAATCCACATCAACATTGGTTCTGTTTGCCTTCATCAAATAGTAAAATGCAGGAAAGTCACACTTGTTCACCATGCAAGAAGGGGGAGCTCCAAACCTCACCAGGTGTGTCCCTCTATCTGCAGGCACTGGATTGGGGACTGGTGGAGTCACAACTTGAGGGAGAACAGGCCAAGAAAATGAGAGCAACATCCACAGGGCAAACAGAATTGATTATGACATTTTCGTAATCTTGCATGATTATAAAGCAAACACCATTAATTCAAAAAATACATGACCTGTGTTCATGAATAAAAGTGAAAGGAGAAGTTATATACTCAGGACACTATCAAATAATGAGCAAACATAATTTCTTGAATGTGATTACTATTACCAAACTTGCCATGCTCACTCATATTTGTTATGGGTACTGCCCTCTCCATCGCCAGAGCTGCCTAAATAGAAAATATCATACTAACAGGGCCTCCTTCATACAAAAATCAATACATTTAATACACTATTTTAATAGAGCCAAGTACAGAAATCATATGATCATCTCAATAGATGCAGAAAAAGCATTCGACAAAATGCAACATGCATTCATGATAAGAATCCTACAAAAAGTGGAATAGAGGGTCTCTACCCCAAACTGATAGAAGCCATGTATGAAAAAACAACAGCCAATGCCATACTCAATGGTCAAAAACTGAAATGCTTCACACTAACATCAGGTACAAGACAAGCATGTCCACTATCACCATTCCTATTAAATATAGTTATGGAAACATTAGCCACACCAATTAGACAAGAGAAAGAAATAAAAGGAATAAAGATAAGAAATGAAGAAGTCAAACTGTCACTATTTGCAGATGACATGATACTGTATATAGAAGACCCCAAGAACTCCACCAAAAGTCTTCTAGACTTAATAACCAAACTCAGTAGTGTAGCTGGATACAAGGTCAATACACAAAAATCAATAGCTTTACTGCACATGAACAACAGACTCACTGAGAGAGGAATTGGACATTCAACTCCCTTCACAATAGTATCCAAAAAAAGGAAATACCTAGGAATCAACCCAATGAAAGAAATTAAAGACCTCTACTCTGAAAACTATAGCACTCTGAAAAAAGGGATGGAACAGGATATCAGAAAATGGAAGGACATCACTTGCAAGAACCAACATAGCGAAAATGCCAATACTTCCAAAACTGCTATATAGAGTCAATGTCATCTCAATTGAAATTCCAGCAGCATACTTCACAGATCTGGAGAATACAATCCAAAAATTCATTTGGAACAGGAAGAGACCTAGAATAGCAAAAGCAATTCACGACAAAAAAAGACAAGGTAGGGGGTATCACAATCCCCAACCTGAAACTATACTACAAGGCTACTGTGATATAAAGACAGCATGGTACTGGCAAAGAAACAGACCTGAGGGTCAGTGGAACAGATTAGAAGATCCAGAAACAACTCCAGACACACTCAGCCAACTCATCTTCAACAAAGGAGCCAAACACCCTCACTGGAGGAAAGATAGCTTCTTCAATAAATTGTGCTGAAAAAATTGAGTTTCACCTTGCGAAAGATTACAACTAGACCTATATCTCTCCCCATGCACTAAATTTAAAATGGATTAAAGATCTGAATGTTAAAACAGAAACATTAAATCAGCTGGAAGAAAGTTTAGGTAGATATCTTGAAGACATTGGTACAGGAAAAAAATTTATGAACAAAACCTCAGTTGCCCATGAACTACCACAAACAATCAACAAGTGGGACCTCTTCTTATTAAAAAGGTTCTGCACAGCAAGAGAAATCACCAACAATGTTAAAAGGCAACCCACAATATGGGAGAAAAATTTTACCAGTTGTTCCTCAGACAAAGGCCTACCATCTAGAATATACAAAGAACTTAAAAAAAATCAGACCTCCCAAATTTAAAGATGCAATCCAAAAATGGGCATCTAAAATGAACAGACATTTCTCAGACAAAGAAGTAGGAATAGCAAATAAACATATGAAAAATATTCAACATCACCGGTCATTCAAGAGATGGAAATGAAAACAAAACTGAGGTTTCACCTCACACCCAGAAAGAATGACTGCTATCAAGAAATCAACCTACAACAAATGCTGGCAGGGTTGTGGGGAAAAATGTATCCTTCTCCACTGTTGGTGGGACTGTAGACTGATGCAATCACAGTGGAAATCAGTATGGATAGCTCAAAGACCTACAATTAGAGATCAGATTTGACCCAGCTATTCCCCTGCTTAGTATCTTCCCAAAAGAATTAAAATAATCATTGACAGTGATATATATTCATCCATGGTTTTAGAGGCACAATTTGCAATAGCCAAAGCTTAGTTAGAAACAGCCCAACTGCCCATCAACTGGAGACTGGATAAAGAAGATATGTGGGTTTTTTTTTAATGAAATATTACTCAGTTATAAAAAATGAGAAACTAGAGACATTTATATCCAAGTGGATTCACATTGAGGCCATATTCTTAAGTGAAATAAATACGACATATATGTGTAAGTGCCGAGTAGTTTCTCAGGTGTGAAAAGCTAAAAGTGTAAATAAGGGTCAAAATGTATAATTGATATTGTGAAATAGGAAGAAAAGGTCTAAAGGAGTAGAGGAAGTGAAAGGGGAAGAGGAAAGGAAAGCAGGGAAGAGAAAAAATGAGAAAAGGAAAAATTTGGAAACAAAATCTTTGTAAATAGTGAAGGGTGGAGGGGGTGAAGGGAGGGCAGGGATTGGGGAAAAAATAAAAACCAAGATATATGTAGGGTGCAAGATTCCAATGATGAATGTAACTGTATTGCATACCTAAAATGTGCCAATAAATTTGATGGAATTTTTTTTAAATGAACAGACATTTCTCAGACAAAGAAGTAGGAACAGCAACTAAACATATGAAAAATGTTCAACATCACTAGTCATTCAGGAGATCCAGATGAAAACAAAGCAGAGATTTCACCTCACCCCAGAAAGAGTGGCTGCTATCAGGAAATCAAGCAATAAGAAATGCTGGCGGGGCTGTGGGGAAAAAAAAAATCCTTCTCCACTCTTGGTGGGAGTGTAGATTGGTGCAACCACTGTGGAAATCATTATAGAGATACCTCAAAGACCTATGATTAGAGGTCAGATTTGACCCAGCTATTCCTCTACTGGGTATCTTCCCAACAGAATCAAAAGAATCATATCACAGAGATATATGTACATCCATGTTCATAGCAGCACAATGTATAATAGCTAAAAGTTGTAAACAGTCCAGTTGCCCATCATCTGGAGACTGGATAAAGAAAATGTGTTTTTGATTCAATGCAATCCTGATTAAAATCCCAACAGTATATTTCACAGAACTAGAGAAAACAATCTAAAAATTCATTTGGAACCAGTAGAGACCTAGCTACCAAAAGCAATTCTAGGCAACAGAGTCATGATGGGGGTATCACAATCTCTGACTTGAAACTATATTACAAAGCCACTGTGATAAAAACAGCATGGTACTAGCAAAGAAACAGACCTGAGGATCAGTGGAATAGATTAGAAGATGCAGAAACAACTGCAGACATGCTCACTACAACTCCAGACATACTCATCTTTGACAAAGGAACCAACCATCCTCATGGGAGGAAAGATAGCCTCTTTAATAAATGGTGTTGGAAAAACTGGATTTCAACCTGCCAAAGATTAAAACAAAACCCTTATCTTTCACCATTCACTAAACTAAAATCAAAGTGGATTAAAGATCTATATACTAAAACAGAAATACTAAACTTGATGGAAGATAAGTTAGGTAGATATCTCAAAGACATTGGCATAGGAAAAGACTTCATGAACAAACCCTCAGTAGCATGGGAACCAGCACCAAGAATCAACGACTGGGATCTCATCTTTTTAAAAAGCTTCTGTACTGCAAGAGAAACCACCAGCAGAGCCAAGAGACAACCTACAATGTGGGAAACATTTTTTACCAGCTGTTCCTCAGACAAAACCTTACTATCTAAAATATATAAAGAACTCAAAAATATCAGACCTCCCAAATACAAAGATTCAATCCAAAAATGGGCATCTGAAATGAACAGACATTTCTCAGATAAAGATGTAAAAGCAGCAAATAAACATATGAAAAAATGTTCAACATCACTGGTCATTCGAGAGATGCAGAAGAAAACACTGAGCTCCACCTCACCCCAGGAAGAATGGCTGCTATCAAGCAATCAACCAATAACAAATGCTGGTGGGGTTGTGGGGAGCAAGGAACCCTTCTCCACTGTTGGTAGGAGTGTACACTGGTCCAACCACTGTGCAAATCAATATGGAGATACCTCAAAAAACTAGCATAAGAGGTCCCATTTGACCCAGCTAGTCCTCTGCTGGGTATCTTCCCAAAGGACTTAAAAGCATCATACCACAGCGATATATGTGCACCTATGTTTATATCGACACAGTTTGTAATAGCTAAAACTTGAAACAGTCTAATTGTCCGTCAACTGGAGACTGGATAAAGAAGATGCTTTTGTTTTATAAAATGCAGTACAACTCAGCCATAAAGAATCAGAAATTAGAGACATTTATAGCTAAATGGATACACATTGAAGCAATACTCTTAAGTGAAATAAATAGCACAAACATGTGTAAATACCAAATAGTTTCCATGCTGTGAGAACCTGAAAGTGTAAATAAGGATCAAAATGTATAATAGATAATGTAAAATAGGAAGAAAAGGTGAAAAGGGGAAGGGGAAGTGGGAGGGGTAATTGAAAGGAAAAAAGGTAACAAGAGAAAGGGAAAAAATTGAAACAACGTCTTTGAAAACAGAGAGGGGAGGAAAAGTTGAAGGGAGGGCAGGGGAATGAGGGTAAATGAGACTCAAGATATATTACGTAAAGGTACAACTCTCCAGTGATGAATGCCATTATATTGTATAAAATGTACCAGTAAAATTAATATAGAAAAGAACAGCCCAGCCCTAACCCTGCAGCTCTGGAGTGTAGCCCAGACCTGGGGACCCTGGTGTTCCCACTCACTGGTCAGGACTGAACACAGACACCTCAGAGCTTATACTGACCTGAGTTTTCCTTGTTGATCCTTTAAAAGGTGGTTTATGGAGAATAATAGAACCTGCGTACGTAAGTGTACAAGAGCAGGATAAACAGAGGACTTGTATGACAGTTTCCTGAGCAGGATGATTGTGTTTGCAGGTGTCCAGTGTGAGGTGCAGCTGGTGGTGTGTGGGGAGCCTTAGTACAGCTTGCAGGTCCTAGAGACTGTGCAGCCTCTGCATTCACCTTCAATAGCTATAACATGTGCTGCTTCTGCCAGGCTTCAGGGAAGGGGCAAGGGTGAGTTTTGCTAATTAGTAACTGATGTAGGTATCACATACTACGCAGACTCCAGGACAGGCCAGTTACCCATATCCAGAGACAAGGCCAAAAGCAAGCCTTATCTGCAAGTAATCAGTCTGAGAGCTGAGGACCTGGTTGTGTATTTCTATGCAAGAGAAACAGTGAGGCAACACCAATGCAGGCCAGACGCAAACCTTCCTTCAGGGTGTCAACGACCAGCAGAGGGCGCAAAGGATCCACTGAGCAACAGGAAAGGGCCCAGAAACAGGAGGAGAGAAGGAAGCTGGGGAGTGAGGGCTTCCTGTCAGCCTCTGTGGTTTCCTCTCAGTCTTAACATCATATGACCTGAGGAGACCCTGCAACACATAAGTTGCAGATGACTTATGAAGTAACCAAGTTCCAAGTAAAGAGTCTCTGTTAAATTTAATTGCACAAGTATATATTTACCTAATTACTTTCTTCATCTCCTAAACATGAATTGGTTTTTTTTTGTTTTTTTGTTTTTGGTACGGGGGATGGAAGAACTCCGCTCCTTGCGCTTGCGCAGCAGGCGGAGAAACCACTGAGCTAAATCCCCGGCCCTCCTAAACATGAATTTTACTAGATGAGTAAATACGACTTGAATGTACTTCAAAGTACCTTGTAAATTTTCTTAGTTTGGGTTTCTTTTGAATGCCTAATCATCATCATCTAAAAATGAATCTGAAAATTTATACCTATTACATGGTGTTGTCTCGTCCAGAAATAAATGCTTCAGATTAGGGAATTAAATCCTTCACATCCCCCTCCACAGGATCTGAGAACACACAGCTCTCACATGTAGGCCGCTTCAGGAGACCTTGTCCCCAGGATCAGCACCAGCACCATGTGGAGCCCTGTGCTCAGAGGGAGAGGGAAGAGGGGCAGCTGGGCTGGACTCATAGCAGTGTCCAGGGATCTCACTGGGCTCTTTCTGTCTCCAAGGGCTGAACAGGATGAGGGCCTGCACTTTCACCACGGAATTTATGATCTAAGATTTTATGAAATAGCAATTTGTTCTGTCTCTTTTACTTTCTCATGAAAAAACACAAGTTTCAGTATATTTACTGATCTATTTAGGAGACTGCATATAAATGAATATCAAAATATTCATATTTTATTTTTCATAGAGTTTTCTCATGACTGTCATTATTGTAATTATTTTCTTTAACATTTCATTCATCAGTCACTTATGTAAGTTCTCTGAAATAATCAATCATTGTTTGTATTACATAATATCAAGCTCCTGGTACAGTTCTCTGTAAAACAATAAGAACTTAAAATGAATTGCATGCATGGTCCTCCCCACACAGGCACTGGTTCCTGCAGGTAGAGCTGCAGAGATACTTGCAGCTGTAGACCATGCCTCTCAGAAGTGACCTTGGCCCTCTCCTTCCAGCACAGCCTGGGAAGCACTGGGCACCTCCATCTCCTCACTCTGCTCTGCACCACACCAGGACCAGCATGGTCACTAAGTTGTCTTGCCTTAAGGAACGAGAGTTCCTGTCCCTGGTGCTATGTCCCAGGTGCACCTGGCTGTTTGCAGCCCAAGGTAGGGACGCCTCCCAGAGTAGATCATCACCTAACTTGGAGCCATCTGGTCTCTATTGTGGCCTTTTAAATTTCATCCTGCAAGAGGTCCCTGACCTTTCTGAAACCTTCTCAGAAATTACATGCTATGTCCCACCTCTGAGTCTTTTCAAGTTCCTCCGTGAATGTCCACATGCCATTTACATTTAGTGGGAGCAGAGCCCTGTCTCTAGAAATAGCACAAAAATTGGCTGCTGAAGGCGCTATTGATTTCTACTCCAACCAGTAGAATTAATGGCTTTCAAAAATTATCCTATTTCACATTATCAATTATATCATTTGAACCTTATTTACACTTTTAGTATTTTAACACCAGTAAAAGTAAATATTCCAACGAATTTAACTGTATTTTATACCTGAAATGTACCAATAAACTTAATGAAAAAAATGTTTAAATTATCAATTCTACAAAAGTACAAAAATCTATGAACCCTATGTACATATATAACCCTATGCATGTGCCATCACCTGATGTCTCACATCTCCTGATCTAAGTAATCTAAATAAAGTTAGGCAAGAAATCCCATGTGCCACTATCTGAAGCCAAATTTCTCTTTCTCTGGAGATCTGTGACATAGAACACAAGTTCTCTGCTTCAAAATTATAATGAGGGACAGACATGCGACACACCTGACCCATGGCTCTGTCCTCAGATTAATCATTCCTTTTTCTTAAATGACAGAAATGTTAATGATCACCATTTTATCACCTCTTCTTTTCCCAGTAGAATTTAACAGTCCCACAGCTCATATTATCAATGAATCACAAAACTCAAAGGCTTAACACAGTACATGTTGATTTTGAACTCTGACTAAAAGCTATTGTCACACAGGGATTTAGGTTCCTTCTAAGAAAGCTCTTCACCCCTCTGCACCTCCCGGAGAGCTCTTCATCCAATTGGCACTAGAAAAAATGAGGAGAAGCTGTAAGAGTTTCCATCATTGCTCCACACGCTGATTTGGCTGTGCATTCATTATCCCAATCATTCTGACTCTCATGCATGTTTTCTACTGCTTATAAACAAAATACATAGTAACAGATAACAGTGTAAACATCCAGCCTTTAATTGCTGAACTATTGCCTAAATAGTGAATCATAACCACTCAAGGTAGAAAATGATCATAATGTATAAACTAATATTAAAATGACTAATTTCTACTGTATAATGGGCCTCAGAAGAGACAGACATGGTTGTTGCATATCCACTTGTTGTCTCACAATTTCCTGGGTGATGAGGATCATCTGTGCTGGAGGAAGTCTCAAGAACCTGCATGGTGGACTGTCCCAGTTTATCAGCAGAGTGAGGCTGTGGGGGAAATTGTTGTCAGCCAGTCCCACCCCAAACTGCCAGAAGCCCCGAATCCAACATGGGAGGACCATAATGAAATCAGATGTGTAAACTTCTCCATCCTCAGGGCTGACTGTGCAGGAGGACAAGGTAGCTTCTCTTTGAGTTATTCTTGTGAGGTGACACACCCACATGCAGACACTGAATAGCAGGCACCTGTTCACACAGTAACTGACATGACTTGTCCATTGTCCCTCTATTAGATTCCTTCCATCCCTCTCTCTGTCTGTCACAGAAAGAACAGGACAGAACACACAGGAATAGCCTGCTGCTGTCTCGAGATACACAGCCCTCTGGGACAGGTATTACCTGTCCTGGTCACCTCTCATCCTGCAGGACAGGCAGCACAGGGAGAATCTTGTCTGCTGCAGTGGAGGCCTCTCCACTTTGATGTCCTCCAAACACAGGGCTCATGTGACCCTTAGTGTCCTGAGACCCTGATCCTGAGTGGGCAGGTGTTCCTGCATGGGGATCAGATATGGAAGCCACCACTGAATGCTCATGTGTTATTCATCCCAGACTCACTCCCACTGGGTCCTAGATCATGAACCCTCTAATTGGGGTAAGGACTTGGGGGAGGGGAATGCAAATCTCCAGCCTCATCTTCTGAATTAAAAAGCCCCGCAGGGCCTGGGTCAGGACTCCTGAGCCCACCATGGACAGGCTTTGGTCAACACTCCTGCCGCTGACTCTTCCTACCTGTGAGTCCTCTGGTCAAGACCTTAGGGATGCAAAGGCTCCTGTCCTCACCTGAACCACCTTCACCTTCTTCTCTGTTTCTCCACAGGGGTCTGGTGTCAGGTCACTCTGAAGGAGTCTGGCCCTGGGCTGGTGACGCCCACCCAGACCCTCAGGCTGACCTGCTTCTTCTCTGGTTTCTCACTGAGCACATCTGGTATGTGTGTAGCCTGCATCCATCAGCCCCCAGGGAAGGGCCTGGAGTGGATGGCAAGAATTGATTGGGAAGATGATAAGTACTAGAGTCCAGCCCTGAAGAGCTGGCTCACAATCTCCAAGGACAACTCCAACACCCAGGTGTCCCTCACGATGACCAGCATGGACCCTGCAGACACAGCCACATGTTACTGTGCAAGAGCAGCACAGAGACTCAACCTTGAGGGCCTCCTGTACAAGATCTCAGGCTGGTTCTCAAGTCACTGCTCTCTCCACTCTGCAGATCAGGAAAATGTAGAAAGTGCCCTTCCTGTCAGCCTCTGGGGATCCTCTCCTCCCCAGAGCCCTTTCTTCCTGTTAATTTTTCATTTCTACACAGGCTTCTTAATTGTCCATACCTGACAAATTTTCTGTATATAAAGGTGCATCATGGGTGAGGGTAGGGAAAGGTCATTAATAAAAGATAGAAGCATGCTGTGGTATGTACATGTAACCATTTCCCAAGAAACGTATAAACTAAATGAATTCAAGCCTTTACAAATAAAATTTAAAAGTTTTTAAGAACTTTATCATGAGTAGTTCCAGGTAGCAACCCAGATTGCCCACAGGTAGGACCTAACCTGTGCCTCAAATCCATACAGCAACAGAATAGAAATAACCACAGCATGGACCTTTACTGAGCTGTAGTATAATATTGAATAAGCATAGCTGTGAAAAAGCCTAGGCAAGTGTTGTGAACCTGTGGCACAGGTTTTATTTGTTGTTCTTTTAAGACAAATGGTGTTAATGTATGAGTTGATTTTTTCCTAAACTAAAAGTTCAGTGTTCAGGTTTAATCGTAGTGCTGACACTTTGCAATAAATGAGTATTTCGTGTTGCAGTTTGGGTGCTCATTTCTAAAATGTTAGGCCTCACTGGTTTAGGGTTACTTTTTGGACTTTAACTGGTCCCTATACCTCCTGCATGGAAGACTTGATTCCCAGTGCAGCAATATTAAAATGTGAGGTACAGAGCGGAGATTATATCAAGAGAACACCAATGTACTAAACGGATGAACCCACTGATGAGGTTGGACAGAAATGGGCTGTTGGAAGGTGGGGCCTAGTGTCAGGAAGTAGGTCGTGGAGCGTGTCCTTGGACGTGGTGACTTGTTGAGAAAGCACAATTCTCACTTCTTGTTCTCATTCACCTCTCACACCTTGTGGAAAACCAAGAAGGTAAAACTACGTGGAAAACACTGTGACAGACTTTCTAAAGCCAGGCATCATCAGACATCACAGCCAAGAGAACTACATGCCCCAAGTATTTATCAGATATGAGGATGGGATAGGGTGATCAATGAGTAAGGTGGGAGAGTCCCCTAGACACAAGAGCTCCGGTGTGCTGTTACTCAGTAGGGTGACTATAGATAACAGTACTGCACTGTGTATGACACAAATCTAGCAGAAGGGAGTTTAATGGTGCCACTACAACAAAATGATAAATTCTCAAGTAGTAGACAAGTTTACTCTGATTTAAACCCTACAGAATTTATACATGTATTGAAACATCACAAGGTATTCTAAAATATGTGTGATTTTTGATGTTTTTAAATATCAGCTCAAGCAGCATTAAAACAAAATTCAATGAAACAAAAATAATATCTACCAGAAAAATGACATAGGAATTTTTATAGCTGCTTCAGTCATAACTGCCCCATATTGAAAAGAAATATGTCATTCAATAAGTGAATGGATAAACAAATGAAGAAACAGACAAAGAGAGGGAGATTTTTTAAAAATATATTCTTTACCTTTTAAAAAATATTGTCTTTTTTCTCTCTGGACTACCCAACTAGATCTATTAGAATTTTATTCAAATTTTCAACCTCATCAATGTTGCCTCATACGCATTTGCTCCTATCTGCACCTTCTTTCTAATGGCATTCTCGTCTTACTTTAGGAATGGATAAGGTTTTTGCTGTCTCAATTTTATTAAAGACAAGGACTATACCAATCCACTGCTCCTTGCTGGGTTTCTTCATTAACGTATCTTCCTATTCTATTATTCTCCAGAGTTGGTGTGGAAACTTTCTCCACAAGAACTAACAGTGGCAGTGTGTCTATATTTGGAGGGAGTCACAAAGAGCCTGATGAAAGAATCTGGATATTGTGAGAATGTCACCTGTGGGGCCATCATGAAGGGAGCTGGGGTTTTTAACTGGACATCCAGAGTCCAGGAAATGACATACTTTTGATTTCCTCTACTGCTTAGTTTGAATAGAAATGAATTTTGCCTGACTGCACTTCCCTGAGATCCCTATTATATGCTCTGTGTGGTCAATGAACTCTGTGAAGTCTGTGAATTCAGGGAGACTCTCATGTGCACAGTTCCTTTCAATGTTCAGTAACAATTCACAACCCTGAATCTCAACAGTGAGACCCATGCCCTCTGCCTTGTTGCAACTAGCTGTCACCTGCCATGGTATTCTCAGGTATAATTGTCCTTGGCCAAATTCCTGTTCAGGGGCTGGTGAGAATTAGGACTTTTTTTGCATCATGGCCAGTTCACTATCTATTTTTATAGATAGAGACACTGGGGAGGAAATTGGTAGCAATCTTCCTTAGATACCATCCATACCTGATTAAGATGGGCCAGGACAGTCTCTCTGTGTCTCCAGGCACGTAGGCCAAGGTAGAATTTAAACAACCACCAAGAATGCTACCAGAAAGAGACTCTCCAAAGACAGCCACAGCATGATGGCCTGACAGCAGAGGGCAATCCTCAACATTTTCTTTACATGACCATAATCTGTTAGCACCAACCAAGAAAAGCCACAGGAACAGAAAACACTTGGCCAGGACTGAATCCCAGACCACCATTACCAGGCTCAGCAGCTCCCACAGCCCAGCACTAGGGCTCAGGAACCCATAACAGTCACCCTGGCTCAGCTTCTTATACCACCGAGACACACATGCAAATCACACTGGGTGCTGGTAGAAGAAATCACCGGGCACAGACTGGGTCAGTGTGGAGGTCTCCATCCCACAGGCATCATGCAGAGGCTGTGGACCCTTCTGTGCCTGATGGCAGCTCCTCTGGGTGAGGGTCTGGGGATCTCTAGTTTACAGGGGCCTGGGAGTGGGATGGGAAAGACTCACCATGACTCCCCTTGTCCTCAGGTGTCCTGTCTGATCTGACACTTCAGGAGTCAGGACCTAGCCTGGTGAAGCCATCGCAGAGCCTGTCCCTCACCTGCACAGTCACCGGGGGTTCCCTAAGTAGCTATACTTGGAGTTGGATCCGTCAGCCTCCTGGGAAAGCTCTACAGCGGATGGGGGACTACTACTTAGAGAGCACAAGCTACAACCCAGATCTCCAGGACCGCATCTCCATCACTGCTGACACAGGCAAGAACCAGATTTTCCTGCAGCTGAACTCCGTGACCACCGAGGACACCGCCGTGTATTACTGTGCAAGACACAGTGAGAGGACATCAGTGTGAGCCCAGACAAAAACCTCCTTGCTAGGTGCTCAGGACCAGCAGAGGGCAGCCATGACTACCCAGCTCAGAGCTCAATCCCATGGACCAGTGCAGAGAGAGGCTGTAGATCACGTTTCAGAGACTGGGGTTACACCCACTACACATCAAGCCATTTCTGCTCTATCATCCACATTCCCCAAATCTGTCAGTTAGATATTAGCAAGTATCACAACTAACTTTTTGCTACTCTTAATCTTTAGAACTGCCCTTGTTATTGGGCTTGAAAACAAATTTCCCCTCACTTGCATTCCAGTTCAGCTCTAAACTCATCCATACAAATCTTGTGTCTGCACTTGGATATCTAAGGTGCGCCCCATGTTTACACACCTGAAGATCTGCCTCTGCTTCCAAACTTCCTGCTCTACCTCATCCTCTTCCCACTCATTTATAGTCAAGGCAACCAGGCCCTCAGTGAGGCCCTTGGAATCTTCCCTGACATCTCTTTCATTCTCACATCCACACATGTGTTAGGAGACCCTCGCTGTGTGGACTGGAATCATATATAGTGATGGTCACAAGAACTACAGCCCCTCCCTCAAGAGTCGAGTCAGCATCTCCAGAGACTCATCCAAGAACCAGTACTTCCTGCAGCTGAATTCTGTTACCCTTGAGGACACTGCCATGTATTATACTGTGCAAGAGACACAATGAGGGGACTTCCATGTGAATCACAAACCTCCCTGCAGGGACACTCAGGACCAGTAGTGGGCACTCAGGACACACAGCACACTGTCCGCCCCAGGAGCAGGTGCACAGGAGGCAAAGCACAACTTCTCTTAGAGCTGTGTTTTTGTCCCTGCCACACATCCCCTGTCAGCACCATGCATAGTAATTCTAATGAGCTCTCCTGTCTCAGAATATCAGAATATTTTTGTATGAAGTCAGTTTTTTTCTAGCATTCATTGTCTCAGTAGATTTTTCAAAATAATATTTGTAGATGAGCTCTTTGTTGGCAGTGAAGTGAACCACATAATGCCATTACTTTTTCCGTTTACAAATACGTACTTTTCTGAATGAGCCTCCTCCACTCTCGGATGGAGCTCCCTTTCCTATGAGTCCTTCCCAATCCTAGTCCATCCCACACCCTCCTCTTGTACTGTTGTTGGCTATATTGTGTACTTTATAGTAGCCCTCGTCTATTATTAGAAATTTCCACCCTTAGACAAACTGAGAGGATCTGGAGACTGTTGACATTGTATCAATTGAATGTTTGTCCTAGAGACATCCAGTTATTAGACATTAGATGCCTTCAAACAGCCAACTTTCTACAATCACAGGACAGTGCCTGCAGCATGGGATTATCACAAATATCAAGAAGTGAGGCAGAGAAATGCTGACATAAAGCATAAAATCTGGTAAAGATATATAGAAATTAATAACTGTACAATGAGATATTTGTAAGTTATCATTCAGTATTGCAGTTTTAAAACACATACACTGGAACACACACACACACACACGCACACACACACTAGTTTTTCAAAAGCAGAAGTGCCCACTTCCAATGCAGGCCATACGTGGCAGGGGATGGTGGGTTCAAGATCACAGTCCTAGGGGAGATGGGGTCCCCTTGACTATGACCCAAGTTGGGCAGGTGTTCAGAATCTGCACAAACTGTGAACACCAGAGCTCAGCTTTGTTTGTGTCTGGCCTTGCTCCACTCAGGATCAGCTGTGGCCAAATCTGAATTCTACCTGCTGTGAGGTGAGCTGGAGCCTTGGAAACCACAGGACACGTGTGTGGTGGGAAGGTGAGGCTTGGATGTCTCCCTGTGTGTCTAGCCCAATGTGTCAGGAATCCTAAAAAGAAAAGAAAACTGAAAGTTTTGAAATTTTTAATTCCAATATTTACACTCTTTTTGATGCAGAGCATGTTCTAAGTGCTAAAACTGTTGTTTGTCAACTTTTTTTATTGTTCTTGTTAAATTCTACAATATACTAAGATACTCTGTAGCTCTGCATATAACTGAATCAGTTCGAAAACTTATATTGAAAAATTACTTTTGTGCGTGGTTTTGTTTGAAATACTGTGGACTGAACTCAGAGCCTTCCCACTGAGCTACAGCCCCAGTCCATTTATAATTTTATTTTTATTTTGAGGCCATCTCACAAAATCACTAAGTTTCACAGGCAGGGCTCTGCTTCCACTCCTCGTGTCTCAGCCTCTCAGAGTTCTGGGTTTATAGTCATGAGCCACCAGCCTGGCTGAAAATTTGATTTCTATATCAAAGATTTTATTCTTCAAATATAGAAGACAATACAGCTTGAAATATTGACTTTTACAATAGCTTCTGTCCCTTTTATTTCTAACCATGATAGTTCTACATTTTAAGAGGAGATAAAATTTCTCCTATTTATTTGATATATATATATACTTTTACAATTCATGTTGGTTGTTCTATAAAATGGTGTACCATAATCTTAAAAAAAGGCACAAATATTATTTAAACTACAAGTCATAGACAAAAATTACTCTCCTTTACAAAACGAAACAAATAGACAATAGCACAGAACTTCTTTTTCAATAAATGAAGAGAAACCAGTACTATAAATGAATCAAATTAGACCATTAACTGAAATATTTTTGAAACAATGGGATAGAATATTTGCAGAATTATTTGAACTTCCCTCTACTTCCCATTTCTTCACTATCTTCTATATTCCTCTTTATTTATAAATGCATATGTTTTTCTTGCTGAAATGTACCAAAATATTTACATTTTCTATCTGTATATGGAAATGTCCAACAGCTTATTAATAATTATAGATTTCATAATTATTTATTAGTGAAGAGGAAATCACACTTGAAAAATGATTTTGTCTCAATATTTTTATTTTACATTCACTTACCTCATGAACTTTTTAACTAACTGTATTATTTCTACACAATACCCCTTCATTTCATTTGCCCAATTTTTGATTATGACTTTTACTTTGGGAGTCTAATTTTTATGTTCTTAATATACTATAAATGTTAGTCCTCTGTCCAAGGAACAGCTGCAAAACTATTGCATTATATATGTGAAATAAATCAGACACAAAAGCTTAAATATCACACCACTTCTCTTATCTAAGAAATGAGATTAAATAAAAACAAAACTAAAAATATACATAATTGGAAATTAGATCATACATCTTCTATAAAAGAGAAAGGGACAAAAAATGGAGGAAAGGAGAGAAAGAAAGGAAGAGAATCTTATAAAAAAGAAGTAAATGGCTTATAATATTTACTAACTCCTTACAATGAATGTATCCATTGAATACTCCAAATTGTACTAATAAAAATAAAAACTGAAAAATTTAACAATAGATTCCATGAAGGGCCAATTGAGCATCACCAGAGACAAGACCAAGAGGGTGCTGTATCTACAAATTATCAGTCTGAAATCAGGGGACATGGCTGTGTATTGCTGTGCAATAGAAACTGTCAGAGAACATGAATCAGGCTGGCCAAGACCAGCAGAGGCGGCTAAGGATGAACTGAGCACCAGAAAAGGTCCCAGGAGCAGGAGCAGAGAAGGAAGCTGGGGAGTGAGGGCTTCCTGTCAGCCTCTGTGGCTTTCTCTCTGTCTTAACATCATATGACACGAAGAGACCCTGCAACACATAAGGTGCAGATGACTTATGAAGTAGCCAAGTTCCAAGTAAAGATTCTCTGTGAAATTTAATTGCACAAGTATATTTTTACATAATTACTTTCTTCATCTCCTAAACATGAATTTCTTTTGTATTAAATTCTTTTATTGGTACATTGTAGGTAGACAACACAATTACATTTCTCATTGGGAACTGTACCTTTACATAATGCATCTTGGTTCTTATTTTTTCCCCATTCCCACCCTTCCCTTCACCCCCTCCACCCTTCCCTATTTACAAAGACTTTATTTCCATTTTTTTCCATTTCTCATCATTTTTTCCTTTCCCTTCTTTCCTTTCCCCTGTGCCTCCCACTACCCCTACCCCTTTGGACCTTTTATTCCTATTTTACATTATCGATTATTCATTCTAATCATTGGTACATTTTAGGTATACAATATAATGACATTCATCATTGGAAATTTGCAGCTTTACATAGTCTCTCTTGCTTCTTGTTTTTCACCCTTGCCCAGCCCTCCCTTCAACCCCTCCAGCCCTCCCTATTTACAAAAATTTTGTTCCTATTTTTCCATTTTCTCATATTAATCCCTTTCCCTTCTATGCTTTCCCCTAGCCCTCCCACTTCCTTCCCCTTAACCCTTTTTCTTCCTATTTCACATTACCTATTATACATTTAGTCCTTATTTACCCTTTCAGTTTCTCACAGCAGAGAAACTATTCGGTATTTACACATCTGTGTCCTATTTATTTCACTTAAGAGTATTGCTTCAATGTGCATCCACTTAGCTATAAATGTCTCTAATTTCTCATTGTTTATGGCTCAGTAGTACTCCATTTTATACAAAAAAACACATTTTCTTTAACCAGTCTCCAGTTGATGGGCATTTGGGCTGTTTCCAAGTTTCAGCTATTACAAACTGCGCTGCTATGAACATGGGTGCACATATATCACTGTGGTATGATTCTTTTAATTCTTTGGAGAAGATCCCCAGCAGTGGAATAGCGGGGTCAAATGGGATTTCCAGTCCTAGTTCTTTGAGGTATCTCCATACTGATTTCCACAGTGCTTGTACCAGTCTACACTCCCACCAGCAGTGGACCAGGGTTCCTCTTTCCCCACAGCCCAGCCAGCATTTGTTATTGGTTGATTTCATGATAGCAGCCATTCTTTCTGGAGTGAAGTGGAATCTCAGCGTTGTTTTCATTTGCATCTCTCGAATGGCCAGTGATGTTGAACATGTTTTCATGTATTTATTTGCTATTTCTACTTCTTTGTCTGAGAAATGTCTGTTCATTTCAGATGCCCATTTTTGGATTGGGTCTTTAAATTTGGGAGGTCTGATCTTTTTAAGTTCTTTACAGATTTGAGATAGTAGAACTTTGTCTGAGGAAGAGCAGGTGAAGATTTTTTCCCACATTGTGGGTTGTCTCTTCACACTGCTGGTGGTTTCTCTTGCTGTGCAGAAGCTTTCTAATAAGAAGAGATCCCATTTGTTGATTGTTTGTGCTAGTTCACGGGCAACTGAGGTTTTGTTCATAAAATCTTTTCCTACACCGATGTCTTCAAGGGTTCTACCTAACCTCTGTTCCAACTGGTTCAGAGTTTCTATTTTAATATTTAGATCTTTAATCCATTTTGATTTTAGTTTAGTGCATGGTGAGAGATACAGGTCTAGTTTTAATCTTTGGCAAGTTGAAGCCCAATTTTTCCAGCACCATTTATTAAAGAGGCTATCTTTCCTCCAGTGAGGGTGTTTGGCTCTTTATCGAAGATGAGATGGCTGAGTGTGTCTGGCGTTGTTTCTGCATCTTCTAATCTGTTCCACTGGTCCTCAAGCCTGTTTCTTTGCCAGTACCATGCTGTTTTTATCACAGTAGCTTTGTAGTAGAGTTGCAGGTTGGGGATTGTGATACCCCCTGCCATGTCTCTCTTACCTAGAATTGCTTTTGCTATTCTGGGCCTCTTCTTGCTCCAAATGAATTTTTGGATTTTTTTCTTGAGGTCTATGAAGTATGCTGCTGGGATCTCAATTGGAATTGCATTAAATCTATATAGCAGTTTTGGAAGTATGGCTATTTTCACTATATTAATCCTTCCTACCCAGGAGCAGGGGATATCTGTCCATTTTCTGATATCATCTTCAATCTCTCTTTTAAGAGTGCCATAGTTTTCAGGGAAGAGGTCTTTGATTTCTTTTGTTAGGATGATTCCTATGTATTTCAGTTTTTTGGATGCTATTGTGAAAGGAATTATTTGCCCTATTTCTCTCTCAGTGAGTCTGTCATTGGTGTAGAGGAAAGCTATTGATTTTTGTGTGTTGACCTTGTAACCAGCTACTTGACTGAATTTGGTTATTAAGTCTAGAAGACTTTTGGTGGAGTTCTTGGGGTCTTCTATATAGAGTATCATGTCATCTGCAAATAATGACAATTGGACTTCTTTATTTCCTATCTTTATTCCTTTTATTTCTTTCTCTTGTCTAATTGTCGTGGCTAATGTTTCCAGAACTATATTGAACAAGAGTGGTGATAGTGGACATCCTTGTCTTGTTCCTGATTTGAGTGTGAAGGATTTCAGTTTTTGACCATTTAGTATGATATTGGCTGTTGGTTTTTCATAGATGGCTTTTATCAGTTTGAGGTAGAGACCATCTATTCCAATTTTTTGTAGGGTTTTTATCATAAATGCATGTTGGATTTTGTCAAATGCTTTTTCTGCATCTATGGAGATAATCATATGGTTTTTGTCCTTGGCTCTATTGATATAGTGTATTACATTAATTGATTTTCGTATATTGAACCATCCCTGCATCCCTGGGATGAATCCCACTTGATCAGGGTGTATGATCTTCTTGATGATCTTCTTCATTCTGTTTGCCAGTATCTTATTAAGGATTTTTGCATCTATGTTCATTAGTGAGATTGGCCTATAGTTCTCTTTTTCAGTTGGGTCTTTCTCTGCTTTGGGGATCAAGGTGATGCTTGCTTCCAGGAATGAATTGGGAGTATTGCTTCCCTTTCAATTTCATTGAAGAGTTTAAACAGTAGTGGCAGCAGTTCCTCTCTAAATGTCTTGTAGAATTCAGTAGTGAAGCCATCAGGGCCCGGGATTTTCCTAGGTGATAAGATTTTAATTATGTTTTCAATTTCATTGGGTGATACTGGGTTGTTCAGAATTTTTACGTCTTCTTCCTTCAACTTTGGTAATTCATATGTATCTAGGAATCTGTCCATTTCTTCTGTGTTGTCCATCTTATTGGCGTATAGGTTCTGGAAGTAGGTATTGATGATCATCTGGATTTCTGCTGGGTCTGTTGTAGTTTCACCCTTTTCATTCCTAATTGCATGGATTTGGGCCTTTTCTTTCCTTTTTCTGGCAAGGCTGACTAAAGGTTTATCAATTTTGTTGATTCTTTCAAAGAACCAACTCTTGGCTTCATTGATTTTTTGTATCATTCTCTTAGTCTCCATTGCATTGATTTCTCCTCTGATCTTTATAAGTTCTTCCCTTGTATGAGCTTTGGGGTTGTCCTTCTTTTCTTTTTCTAGAAGCTTGAGGTTCAGCATCAGGTTGTTTAATTGGGCTTATTCTGTTTTCCTAATATGCGTATTCACTGCTATGAATTTCCCTCATAAGACTGCTTTCATTGTGTCCCATAGATTCTGATATGTTGCATTGTCATTGTCATTTAATTGAAGGAACTGTCTGATTTCTTCTTTAATTTCCTCTGTGACCCATTGGTTATTCAGAAGTGTGTTGTTCAATTTCCACATGTTTATGAAATTTTTTGAGTTTCTTTTGCTATGGATCTCCAATTTCATCGCACTATGGTCTGATAATCTACAGGGGATAACTTCAATTCCTTTGCACTTACTTAAACATGTTCTATGTGTGAGTATGTGGTCTATTTTGGAGAATGACCCATGTGCAGCTGAGAAGAATGTGTATTCTGATTTTGTGGGGTGGAACACTCTGTAAACATCTGTTAAGTTCATTGTTCAAGAGTTCGATTGAGTTCTAGTATTTCATTACTTATTTTTAGTCTAGTTGATCTATCTATTTGTGACACTGGGGTGTTGAGGTCCCCCACTACAATTGTATTAGTGCATATATGGCTTTTCATGTCCGTTAGTATTTGTTTTATATAGTTGGGTGCACTAGTGTTTGGGGCATAGATATTTATGATTGTCATCTCTTCCTCTTGGATTCTTCCCTTTACAAGGATGCAGTGTCCTTCTTCGTCTCTCTTAATTAGTGTTGGTTTGAAATCTACTTGATCTGCCAAGAGGATAGCTACTCCTGCTTTTTGTCAGGTTCCTGTCGCATGCAGTATTGTTTTCCACCCTTTAACTTTCAGTCTATGAGTTTCCTTTTGAATTAAGTGTGTTTCTTGTATGCAGCATATTGTTGGATTTTGCTTCTTGACCCATTCTGCCAGTCTATTTCTTTTGATTGGTGAATTGAGACCATTAACGTTGATGGTTATAACTGAAATGTACTGACTTGTCATTGCCATGACTTTTTCTTTTTGTTGGGTTCTCCCCCTTTACATTTAATTTCTTGTCATGCCAGATGGGTTCATTCTGCTTTGCTTCCTGGGTTGTGATGCTCAATGTCTGTTCCCAGGCTATTGTGTAAAATTCTTTGGAGTGCTGGTTTGGTATTCACAAAGTTCCTAAGGTGCTCTTTTTCATGAAAGTATCTTATTTCTCCATCCATTTTGAAAGATAGTTTTGCAGGGTACATCAATCTGGGTTGGAGGCTGTTTTCTTTTAGGGCTTGGAATATGTCACTCCAAGCTCTTCTTGCCTTGATGGTTTGTGTTGAGAAGTCTGCTGTGATTCTGATGGGCTTTCCTTTCTATGTGATTTGTTTCTTTTCTCTGACTGCTTGCAGAACTTTGTTCTTCTGTTGTGTTTCTGGAATCTTAACCATTATATGCCTATGGGTAGATTTTTTTGATCAAGGCTATTTGGAGTCCTATATGCCTCACTTATCTGTATGTCAAGCTCTTTTCCCCTGCTTGGGAAGTTTTCTGCCGTTATTTCTGTGAAGAGATTTTTTATGTCAACTGCACTCTCTCCTGTTTCTTCATTGAGGCCAGTCAGTCTTATGTTATTCTTTTTTGCATCATCTAGCAGCTGCTGGATTGATTTCTCATGTTCCCGTATAATTTTGAAGCAATCTTTCTTTTCCTGGTCACTAATTGCAATCTTATCTTCTATATCTGAAATTCTGTCCTCACACTGGCTCATTCTGCTGTGTAGACTTTTAATGGAGTTTTTCATGTCCTGGAAATCTATTTGCATCTGTTTTATGGATTCCATTTGTTTCTTATGTTGGGATTCCATCATGTTCCTCAGCTCCTCTCTAGATTTATAAATCATGTCTTGCACTAAGGGCACAATTTCTCCTGTTATCTGAGAAATTATTTCTGATTTCATTTTTTCCAGATCCCCTTTTGTTGCCAGTTCAGTGGGTCCAGGTGGTTGAGTATCAGAGGGTTCCATCTCATTTCCCTTTGGGGTTGCTGTAGGTGATCTGGAAGTCTGGCTTTGAGACTTATTTATGTGTTTTCTCATTTTGACTGGGGCGGGGGGCTGTTAGCGCCTGCACAGATTACCTCCTCTGAGCTGGGTGAGGTGGGACAGGGGCCGGGAGCAGCAGTAGGGATGGTGACCCAAAAGCCCTTTCCTGTGGGCTGGGAGCAGCCGGAGGGATGGTGGCCAGGAAGCCCCTTCCTCTGGACCAGGAGCAGTGGGATGGTGGCTCAGAAGCCCCTCCCTCTGGGCCGGGAGCGGTGGGAGGGATGGTGGCCTGGAAGCCCCTTCCTCTGGGCCAGAACCAGCGGGACAGAAGGTGGCTCAACAGCCCTTTCTTCTGGGCTGGGAGCAGTGGGAGGGATGGTGACTGGGAAGCCCCTTCCTCCGGACCAGGTGCAGTGGGACGACAGCTCAGAAGCCCCTACCTCTGGGCCGGGAACAGTGGGACTCAGTACCTTGGTCTGGTGGTCTGGTGTCCTCTGCGCCTTGGTAATGTGGAATCAGGTGGCTGTCTGCAGTGGGGTGATTAGGTGTCTTCTGCGTGACTCAGGACCTCAGTAGGGCGTGCACAGACCTGCCTCTCTGCAGCGGGCTGATTCGGCGTGTGTTCCGCAGGACTGGGGACCTCGGCAGGGTGTGGGCAGACCTGCCTGTCTGGAGCAGGGTGATTCGACGTCTTCTGCATGACTCAGGACCTCGGTAGGGCGTGCACAGACCTGCCTGTCTGCAGCGGGCTGATTCGGCGTGTGTTCCGCAGGACTGGGGACCTCGGCAGGGTGTGGGCAGACCTGCCTGTCTGCAGCAGGGTGATTCGGCGTGTTCCCTGGGACTGGGGACCTCGGCAGGGTGTGGGCAGACCTGCCTGTCTGCAGCAGGGTGATTCGGCGTGTTCCCTGGGACTGGGGACCTCTGCAGGGTGTGGGCAGACCTGCCTGTCTGCAGCAGGGTGATTCGACGTCTTCTGCGTGACTCAGGACCTCGGTAGGGCGTGCACAGACCTGCCTGTCTGCAGCGGGCTGATTCGGCGTGTGTTCTGCGAGACTGGGGACCTCGGCAGGGTGTGGGCAGACCTGTCTGTCTGCATCGGGGTGATTCGGCATGTTCCGCGGGACTGGGGACCTCGGTAGGGTGTGGGCCGACCTTCCTGTCTGCAGTGGGGTGATTCGGCGTCTTCCGCGTGACTCAGCTAAACATGAATTTTACTACATGAGTAAATATGACTTGCATGCACTTCAAAGGCCCTTGTGGATTTTGTGAGTTTAGATTTCTTTTGAATCCTGAGTCATCATCTAAAAATGAATCTGATAATTTCATCCCCATGAAAAGGTGTTGCCTCATGCAGAAATTAATGCTTCAGATTAGGGAATTAAATCCATCACATCCCTCTCCAGAGGGTCTGAGAACACACAGCTCTGTCATATGTAGGCTGCTTCAGGAGACCTTGTTCCCGGGATCAGCATGAGCACCATATGGAGCACTGTGTTCAGGGGAGCAGGAAATAGAAGCAGCCTGACTGGGCTCAGGGCAGTGTTCAAAGGCCTCAGTGAATGCTTTCATGATTTCTGAAAAGGAGTACGGACTGCACTTTGTTTATGGAACTTAGAAATAGGGATTTGTAACATTCTATCTTTTGGACATTTTGTTCTTCCTCCTCCTCCTCTCCCTCCTCCTCCTCCTCCTCCTCCATCTCCTCCTCCTAATTCCTCAATCCCTCTCTCTCAAGTTTCAACCTATATATCAGTAAAGTAATACAGAATTTTTAAGATGAAATACTCCTATTTCATAATAATTATTTTTCCTTAACAGATTCTCATAATTCTGCCTTTATATATTTCTTTATTTTATCTCAGTTAATTCTGTATTGATCAGTCACAATTCTATTCCTAAACTTTCCTTAAATACTCAAACATATCTCTATACTTAATAATGTCATTCATATGTTTATGGATTTCTGTAAAGTACATATAGAGTGAACAGAAGAACATCATTTCCACACTCAGTCAACACATAGTTACAGTTCCTGAAGTCAGAGCTGAAAAGTCTTCACACATAGACCACTACACCGCAAATGTTACCATGGCCTTCATGAACACTCATCCTGGGTATCAAATGAATTTTCACCTCCTAAGCCAGCTCTGCAGCACACCTGGAGCACAATCACAACTGATGTGTCCTGTATTTAAGGACTGAGTATTTCTGTATGAAATGATGCCCCTGTTATTTCTAGTTCAGGATGAGCACATCTTCCAGAATATGCATCACAGGACTTGTGGCCAGATCTTCACTTAGACCTTCTGTAATCCAACTTCCTTAAGATCCCTAAAATCTCTAAATCTTCTCATGAGTTTCCATCCATTTCCTTTTTCTGTGTCTTTGTGTATCCAATCATGATTGTCTAAATGTCATTTTCAATTAGTGATCTTAGAACCTGGACTCAAGAAAGAGCACATATTTGGCCACTGAAGGCTCTTCTGGATTTCACTGAAACCTGTGAATACATAGAAAATTATTGCCTACATAATCAAATTTACAAAACTCTTGAAAAAATAAACATCTTTATTTTTAATGGGTTCATGAAAGAAATAAAATTGCAGGTTGAACAAACACAAAGAAACCTGTAGAGACAGGAATGTCCATAGTCACAGATGAGCCCTTATTTCTGGCTCAGAAGGAGTTCAGGAAATATAGCAGAAGAAACACTGGTGGGGACATAGTAGATGGCTGTAGGACCGAAGAGGACTAAATAAACAATGAGAGCTCCTGCGGGCAAACACCACACATGTTACCGACAGAATCCTGAGAATCTCAAGTTGAGGATTCAAGTAGATCTCTCAGGGCTCTGAGCGGGGGCTGGGGGGGGGGAGGGAAAATTGACCACTGAGAAATGGACCCAGAGCATTTTCCAGTCTGACACTCAGAGAAGAACTTTTCCACAACCTTATCCTTCATGGAGAAAAAGAATTTTCCTAGATACAGACCAGACACCCATCATCCTAGTATGGAGTCAAAATAGTGCATAGGAAAAAATAATTTAAAGGAAATGCACTGTGCCCCAGAAATGAACACGTTAGAAGAAAATGCAACAAAACCTTGGTCATCCTTGTGAAGTTCACAAGGACAGGAAATCATGGAGAAGTCATCGTGAGAACACAGAATTCACCATAGTCATGACCACCAGCATAATGAAAATGGATTAGAGCTGCAGAAGCTGCAGGACCCATGTCCATCTGAGAGGAGAACTTGGTGAAGCCAAAGAGCAGACAGCAGAGAAGACAGAGGAGAAGACAGGAGAGCCCTTGTCCATTCTCCATCTCCACAAACTACCACACACTTCTCACATCTCACAGGGCCTCAGGCTCATTTCTTCTTCTCTCCTTGGAGTCCTTTGCAAGGTTTTGTTCCCCTCTTGGGATTTTTGGGACATTCGGGTGTGTCCCTGAGTTTCATCTAGATTCACAGCCCCAGGATGATACAATACACATTCCTTCAGGGAACTGGAAACATATCTGGGAGACTCAGTGTCCATGTCTGCTGTGGAATCTGATGGCATGAGACGAAGACACCAGCAGCTGGAAGCCACCAGAAAAGCACTGTGACCTTACTTTTGACAAGGTGTCTGGCAGAAGCTGGTGTCCTTCTTGGAAATGAAGTAGCTCATCAGGCAGCAGTTGACCCAAACTCGTTTCCCTGACACTACATCACTGAGGTCAGTGGGCAATGGTGCTGCCTCTCCATTTGTTTTCTTCAGGGTCTCCATTATATAGATGGGGCTTCAGGAGACGCTAAAGGACACATAGCTTCCTGTGCCTGTCCTCAGCTGCAGCCCCAGGCTCATGTCCTTGGTGGTGTCTACAGCATAGGGTCCTGACACCCAGGGTTAGAGAGTTGGTGGAAGTGAGACCCAAGGCCCAACCTGGCTGGAAGCCATTTGAAAAGTTCCCAGCCTGAACTTCTTTATCCAGGTCATGCCTGTGTCACCCTAGTTCTCCTCAGTACATGTGCAGCCCTTGCTTGGCCAGTCAACCCATGGACTCTTCCATGGGTGACACTAATGAGGCTGGAGGTGTGCTGATACAGCCAGGAGGCTGCTCTATTTTGGAGCCATGATAATTGACATGAGGAGTGGGTCCTGCTATGGAGCCGACCTGCCCAGCTGATCAGGGACAGGTTCTCACATGTGCACCACTGGGAGTTATAGGTCCAGACCACACAAATGGGTTCCCAACATCTCTGAAATGATAAAAGCAACCCCAATACTTAGGGAAGATTTTGTAATCTGCATTATCAAGATTCACATTCAAGTCCCATACTTGGTTGGATCAGAAACACGGTCCTGGACCACACATCAGATCACCGGTCTGAGGACCAGGGGCCTCCATGTGGAACAGATGGGACAGCATCAACCCACTCTGGTTCTGGAGAAACCATGCTAGGAGGCTTGGCTGATATCAGAGATATCCGTGCATCATCCTGAGGACTCATGTGAGAAGGACAGTGTCCCTCTGTCATGTCCATACTACAGTCACCCTCCATGCCAAAATACAGTAAGTAGAGAAATCTTACAACTAATAAGGTTGCCACAAGCAATGCCAGGAGAGTATTCCTGTAGACATAAATTTCAACTCAATTGGAGAAATAACTAGAAACCAAGTTTTTCTACCTTATGACAATGTTCTGTCTAATTTGTAAAAAGTGGCAAGAATGTCTCCCAGAGTGCCTCACCCGTTTCTGTTCAGCAGAATTTACTTATTGTCCAGGTTTATGTTCAATGTCCATGAGATTTTCCTGTTTGTTTTAGAAGTCTTATGATTGTCTTTCATATTTTGTTTAATTTTTATATCATTCCTCTAGGATGGTAAGATACAGGCCCAAATTCATTCCTGTGCAAGTAGATATCCAGTTATACAAGACCACTTGATAAAGAGACCCCTCTTTCTCCATTATTACTTATTAACTCACTATTGAAGTTAGTTGACCATATGTGTGTGAAAATCTTGCCCCTGGCTGCTCCCTTCTTGCTCACTTCCTGGCTGCCATGGGTTGAGCAGCTTTGCTCCACTACAGCGGAGCATGCAGTCTCCAGCTGGGAGCCAACTGAACTTGGACTGAATCCACTGAAACTGTCAACCAAAATAAGCTTCTCCTCCTTTAAGTTGTGGGAGTCAGGTACTTTTTCCCAGGGTAGGAAAAGTTATAATATAATAAGCAAAGATTAGCAAAGCTCTCAAAGCAAAACTGAGATTGTCCTGAAGATGGAAATTTTCTACATTAAGACTTCTGATTCAGCTTTGGCCCAAGCCCAACCCTGCACAAATCAAAGTTCAGAAGTGCCAGCCCCGAGAACCTTCTTAGCCAGGATTCACCCCGAGTGGTTCTACTTTACTGGAGAGGTGACGGTGGAAGGCACAAAGCCATTCAGTTCCCTTTTGCCCTAATCTAATATACATTTGAAGTTAAATTAGAGTTTCCAGTGAATTAAATTATGAACAAAAAATTTTGTGCTGCTCTGCTCTCTATTTAGATTATTAATTTCTTCTTTCTTCAACTCCCATATCTTTTCAATTTTTTCTGAAATTTTCTGCCTTCAATATAAATTTTTAACTCTATTATGAAATGCATTTTTAAAAGAACATTTTTAAAGTTGTTTTCTCTCTCCTTTCCTCTCTCCTTCCCTCTGTTTTCTCCTTGTTCCATCTTGGCTTTCCCCTGTTTTCCATAATAATGTACTAAATTACGCTCCCATAACCTTTCTGATATTTATTATTTTTGCGTTCTTCATAAAACTCAGTCTAGTGCCTGGGATTTAGTTCAGTGGTTCTGCCACCTTCCTAACAAGTGCAAGGTCCCAAGTTCGATCCCTGGTACCAAAAAAAAAAAATTAATTAATTAATTAAAATACAGTCTAAGTTGCATGAGATGATACCTGCATATAGTATTCTTTTCATTTTCTCTGATGATTACTGATGTTCAGCACTTTTTCAAATACCTGCTGTTCATTATTATGTTTCTCTTTTGACAAATGTCTTTTAAGATATTTCCTTTTCATTGTTATTACTTTTTATGCTATTCTTTTGTTTGAGTTCCTTACACATTCTCATAAAAACCCTTTGTCACAACCATTGTGATATTTTGTCCATTTTGGGGGGCTACTTCTTTATGTTATGGAATTTTCTAGTCCCGCATATGCTCTGACAGAAATCCCTTGCCCAATGTGTAATTGCAAATGTCTTCCCCCATTCATCACATTTGCTCACATTTCCAGGAATTATTTCCTTTGCTATGAGGGAGCTCTCTTGGTTGATGTAATCCAATATGTCTATTTGCTCTTTTGTTTTCTGTGTTTTTTGGGTCTTCTCAAAGATGTTTTTTAGCCAAAATGATATTATAATGTATTTCCACTGTGTTTTAAGTGGATATATAAATTTTGGTCCTACATTTAAGTCACTAATATGATTTGATTTTTGTATATGATAAGAGATATGGTCTGCATTCATCCTTCTGCATTTGGACAGCTTCCAGCATCATTTGCTGAAGAGACTGTCCTTCCCCCAGTATGTGTCTTGGTGCCATTGTCACAAATCAATTATTTGTGAATGTGTGAGTTTATTTCTGCTCTCTCTCTCCCTCTCTCTCTCTCTCTCTGTCTCTCTCTCTCCATATATGTGTGTGTGTGTGTGTGTGTGTGTACATGCTTTAATGCCAGTTCCATGTTATTTTGAGTCCACAATTTTGGAATATAAGCTTTTATATTTGAGTTGCCTACTGTGAGAGTTAACTGACTGTGTCAACTTGGGTAAGAAATGTGCAACTAATTCGATCAGAATAACCTGGGTGTGGGTGAAGGGATTTACTGAAGACAGAATTTAGAACCAGAGAAGTTGGGTCATTGCTGTGATGCTACATAAACATGTGGCTCAGAAGCATTTGAAACCAGCATTTGGGAAGAATTTGTATAGTTTTGGAGATGCCAGGTGAAGAAGCAGCCCTGGAATGTGGTAAGCCAGACTTAATGGGAGATTCATGACAGAGCTCCGAAGATCAAGGTGCTGACAGAAATAGAGCTGGTGAAGATCAGTTTCGAGAGGTTTCATTTAGGAACATCCACTGCACTGGTTGTTGACTCCAAACTAAGTTCACTGTGCTTTGGCAGAAAATTTTTCTGCATCTTGCTTGTCCGCAGAGACTGAAGGAGACTGAGATTAAGTGCAGTGGACTAATGAATCTGGAAGAAGAAATTTCAAGGCAGTCTGACATTGAGTTAGTGGCATGGCTACTATTGGGGGAACTTAGCCACCTCTATCTTGAGAATCAAGAGCAAAGGTCCCAGCAGAATCAGTTAAAAACTTTCAAGTTTGACCATAAAGAATGTCCAGTAAACTTGTGGCCTACAAAGATGGAATAGAGGAGAACTTGTTTGCTGAAAAGATCAGCAATAAATAGTCACAAATTCACTTTGGAAGACTACAAGAAAAGATAGCCTGAGAGCAACACAGGAACTAGTAGGACTCCATACTTTGCAGCCCCAAATTGCAAAGATGAAAGACTTTGCTTTGAGAAGACAGCCCCAGAGCACCGTGGTTCATATCAGTGTTTGCCTTGGGAATTTGTTCCTTAGTATTGAGTTCATAGTGCTTAGCAATCCAGACATGGAATTCCTGAAGTGAATATAGAAGGAAGCCTAGTTACTGCTTCCACTGGTCACAAACACTGCATTTTTCCATGTGGTGCTGGTTTGAGGTGCATTCAGAATGAAAAATTATAGAATCAGGAAGGCTTCCTTCAGATTTCAGAAGTCCTGGGAGGCCAGGCAGTGTGCACCTAAGAGGGCAGTGTGTAAACCTCTTTGTGAGTAGCCAAAAGGATAGTGGAGACCCCAGAAACATGGAGAAGCCAATAACATGAACTGTCTGAAGAAAGCTGCAAGAAGTGAGCAAAGCCATCTCAAGAGCAGCCATGAGAGGTGCAAGCACCAGCACTGCTGTAGGGCCAGCACCATCCAAGCCTTTTGGAATTCACGTCTTGTTGTAGATTGCCACAGAAGCTGGAAATGGAAAAGAGGACTTAATGTTTTCCTGGCTAGATTTTGGTCTTCTTTGGTCATATTCCTTTCTACTCCCTGTTTTACATGGGCATATTTATTGTATCTTGGAATTGTTTTCATTTGGATACAGGGTCACAGCTAAGAGTTTGCCTTAAATCTAAGAGGAGACTTTGGACTTGGACTTTTGAGCAATGCTGAAATTTCTAGGGCTTTGGCAACACTTAGAGTTGGTCAAAATGCTTTTTGCATAAAGGAATGCACATGAGTTTTTTTTTGGGGGGGGGACTGGAATTTTATGGCTTAGATAGCTAGACGTCCTCTCATTTCCTCATATGGATATAGGTGGTGCTTTTCAGAGATGGCCACATCTAGGGTGTGTGAATGAAGACTTAGGGTGTGTGACTATGAATCCTGGGTGTGACAATTGGATGAGATAAGGGATAGATTTATTATTGCTCTGGGTGTGGGTAATGGTAAGCTCTACCCTGTTTGTTGGTACCACTAACAAATAGGCTCATAGCCTGGATGAAATATAAAGAGAAAGATGGAAGCTAGACTTTGCACCCTCCTGCTTCCCATGACACAGACTGTTTCTCCCCCAGATGACAGGATGTGTTAAAGTGGAAGTCATCCTAGACTTAATGTGACAACTGCAAAATGACAATATAAGAAGATCTCAGTGAACATGGAGACCACCTGATAGGATAGGGGACAAAGGTAGAAGGCAGGATCTGTGATGGCATCAGCACTGAGGATGTAAGGACCAGAGCCAGAGAAGATGAGGAGAACTGGGCTGGGTCTCAGGAAGGGAAAAGGGTTTGTAGGAAATGGACTCTGATTTCGGGATGATGGGATTATACTTTGACTACCTTCCAACAGTTCCCGTAGAACATGTGGTCTCTTATCAGAGTGAAACACAACTTCAGTTTAAGAGAATTGGTCTCATAAGACAGAAAATATAAGAGCAACGTGATCTCACTCTTTCCCCTCATATAAAAGATTCCTAATATGCAAACTATCATTCAAGTTCTAGGTTCAAATTCCCTTCTTGGGCTATGGGAACTCATAGTCCTTTTCTCCCATCCAAGTATTAACCAGGCCCGACCCTGCTTAGCTTCCGAGATCAGACGAGATCGGGTGTGTTCAGGGTGGTATGGCTGTAGATCTCCTAGTCCTTTTCTGAGAAGGGCCGGAGAATGTAGAGCTCTGGTCTAGAAAGTGAGGCTGTTGGATCTTTTCCTGTGCCTGATGACTGGTTCATGAGATGAGTAAGAGTGATGTACAAAGGACCCAGGTGTACATAGTGACAGCAGGTGACTGATATGAACTAATGACACTTGTCCACAGGTGTCCTGTCCCTGGTGCAGCTACAGCAGTCTGGACCTGGCCTGGTGAGGCCCTCACAGACCCTGTCTCTCACTTGCTCAGGCTCTGGATTCTCCATCTCCACTGCTGTTTACTGGTGCTTCTGGATCTGCCAGACCTAACAGAAGAGGCTGGAGTGGTTGGGGGAAATAGGTTATGATGATGTCAGTAAATACAACCCGTCTCTCACTAGCCACAACTCCAGCTACAGAGACATGGCCAAGAGCCAAGTTTTCCTACAATCGAACTCTGTCACCCTTGAGGACACAGCGTTGTATCACTGTGTGAGATACAGTGAAGAGCATGAGCCCAGACACAAACCTGCAGGGATGCTCAGGACCAGCAGGGGGCGCGAAGGAAACACAAAGTGCAAGGGATCAACTTGAAAGCAGCTGAGAAAAATGGAAGCGTTTTCTTTCTACTTAGTTGTCATCTCTCCCAGGACACAGGGGCATGGAGATCCCAGTTACTCTCCTGTCTCTTAACTTACAATATTGTGTGTTCTTGGAGGCAGGCCTTTTGTTTTTTAACATCTAGCAGCAGGAGCAGCAGCAACATTTTCTTCTCGTCCCGTTAGGAAAACAGATTAGGGCCATGTAAGTTTCATGGTGAGGATCTCCTACCCAAATGCCTGTCTGAGGAGAGCTGCAGGAGTCAGGCCCTGGGCAGGACATATATGTTTTAATATTTTCCCTTTTTGCATTTTCCATTAAAGTGATTATGTAGGTATTACCACAAAGAACATGTCATGACTTCAGGGTGTTAATTCTGTAATCTCTTGGATTTATGACCTGTGAGTAATGGGGCACAGAAAGTCAGAATAACATGATCCTGTTCACAGATCTGTCAGATGCAGACCTGAAGTATCCAGTGGATGTAACTTGAGGACACAGATCTGCCCAGAATGCCTGGATTGACCTTTTGTTCTGCAGGGGTCTTGGCTTGTCCACAAATTCACATTTCTCAATTGCATACTAATGAATAGAGGAAACATTAAAATAATTCCTGTGTTGTAAAGTTCAGCCAAAAACACAAACAAATTTATATGTAAGGGGGCAGAGCAATGTGTGACCCATGGTTATGTCTGTTGAAGAGGGAACAGAGTAACGTTTTCCTGTAGAGTCATTGCCTGTGGCCAAACATCCCCATTCATGCTGTTAGAAGATGTCCTGTTGAGTATATTAGTGACACAGAAACATAGATTAATGCGTAAGAAATGCACAAACACATGGTTTCAAAGGAAACGATAGAGGACAAAGGGCAGCAGGTCAGGCCTAGGAAAGGGGCAGACATGGGTGTTACAGTCGCAGCTCTCACACAGGGACACCCATCATGCCCATAGAGGACATGTGGAGGTGAACAAGCTCCTGAGTTTTAGACTTGAGACAAGAGCCTGGGTTTTCACCCCCAATTCTAAACTCCCCCTCCCACAACCATGGACAGATGTTTGCCTGAGTGGGGCCTGAACACTGGTGCTCCTTGCTCCCAAGACAGGGAGGGAGGCTCCTTCAGCCTTTGTGTAGTTCCCCAAGGGAAATCACTAGAGATTTCCTATCAGCACACAGAGCATATCCTCAGTGGTTCCTGCACACAAGGGCAGGACTCAAGTTCCCTCACTAATTGTGTCTGCTGTGCTCTGAGCTGGATACAGCAGTGACATTGTAAGTAGTCTTCATGTTGTTCTGGAAGAAAACATCAAAGGCTTTCATGAAAAATTGCTGAAATAAGGCTCTGACCACCTCACTTTCTTTCAGAAGTTATGTAAATCTTAATACTGAGAGTCTTGTCTTCAAAGCTTCTGGATATGGTGCACTCTGTTAGTCTTTATGGCATGGAATTCATTAACTGGATCTCAACTCTCCATTGCTGGAGAATATATTTGTCAGTTTTATCATGAATCCTGAAGATGTTAAAAACAGTATAGAAACATGGAACCTAAAAAAATAAGAACAGAGGGAAACACTGCAGTCTGGAACTAAATTTCTAAGGATGAGTAGAAGAATTGGCCACATAACAGGGATGCTGTACATATCTATATTCCCAGCAAATGGAGGTCTGAGGAAGTAGAATCACCTGATAAAGATTAACATGAACTTCCAATTCAAACACATTTTCACAAAACAAAAAAAAAGCAAATATATGTTTTGAGCCAGGAATGGTGATATGTAACTTTAATTCTGTCCCTAAACACGTGGAGACAGGAAGATCACGATGAATTTGAGACCAGTCTTGGATTTCTAGGGAGTTCAAAGTTACCATAAGAGCCTGGACTACAAAATGACACTCTCTTTCAAAGAAACCAATAGGAAAAAATATGCAGCTATAATCTAACTAGTAATTGGGTGTTAAATTGGAATTTTAGGAACATTGTTATTGTGTGCATAGTGTCCATAATACATAATTGTTCAAAAGGGACAACTATAAGGACATAAGCATTTTGAGTTTTGGAATAAATTCCAGAGAACAAGAACAGAAGCTGAACCTAGAAAGGGATTGCCCACCCAGTAGCTACCCAAGGTCATGTGGGGATGGGACATTTAACACAGATGGCCTCCTTCTCTTTCCCAGTGATCAAAAATATCTCTGTGAGGTAAGCACAGAACATACATCCTTATTTCCAGTTTCTGCTGGATCTGGATCAAGTGGGACTTGGATCACAGGATGTCTTAGAGTCAGGCAGCACGTGGACCTCTCATGACAACAATAATGATAGGGAAGCAAGCTCTCAAGCAGCATGGATGGCACTAAGGAGAGGGATCATGGAGAGAAAGAGGGAGCTGTGCTCATATTGGTCCTGAAGAAGTTTCACCAAAGCCCACATGGGAAGGAAGTCAGGCTGGGTTACAAGAAGGGAGAAGGGACTGGAGGAAGCTGATCAGGGATCAGGAAGATAGGATCATCATTGCTCTGCTTCCACCATTCATTTTGAATCAAATTCCCAGGCTTATCTCAGATTTAAATTCAAATTGAATTCAAGAGAAGAGATTCGTCTTAGTAGCACAAAAGCATCAGAAATGGCCTGACCTCCCCCTCATATAGGAAGTGGGTACTCCACATGCAAATTTATCCTCCAACTCTAGATTCAAATTCCCCTCTTGGGGTGTGGGAGCTCACAGCTCCATTCTCAGACAGGGCTGAGGTCTCTGTGTAAGGCAGGGGTGTGGTCTAGAAGATGAGACTGCTGGGTCTTCTCCTGTGCCTGGTGACAGGTCCCCATGGTGAGTGTCCTCAATGTCAGACAAGGGTCTGAGGGAAGGATATGAAAGCAAGTGAGTGACAGGAAGGTTTTCATTTGTCCCCAGGAGTCCTGTCTCAGGTGCAGCTGCAGGAGTCCGGACCAGGCCTGGTGAAGCCCTCACAGACCCTGTCCCTCACCTGCACGGTCTCTGGATTCTCCATCACAACCAGTAATTACTGGTGGAGCTGGATCCGTCAGCCCCCAGGAAAGAGCCTGGAGTGGATGGGGCTAATAAGTTACAGTGGTGGTACTAGCTACAGCCCGTCCCTCAAGAACCGCATCTCCATCTCCAGAGACACGGACAAGAACCAGTTCTTTCTGCAGCTGAACTCTGTTACCACGGAGGACACAGCCATGTATTACTGTGCAAGAGACACAGTGATTTGATACAAATGGGAGCCCAGACATAAACCTCCCTGCAGGGAAACTCAGGACCAGCAGGGGGTGGGTGGCACACACTGGTGTAGGGAACCAACTTCAGAGTGGATGTGGAGAACAGCCTGGAGGATTTTCTCTTCAGATGATTAACATCTCAATCTGTAGTCCAGGCACAGAGATTCCAGGAATTTTTATGTGTCTGATCCTACAGTATTGTGCTTTCATAGAATCCGGCTTTTATTTTTTCCCCATCTATTTTATCATGGATTACACAATAATTTTTTCAATGAAACAGTTTTTCACAACTCAGTTGACTACACAGTATCATTACTTTATAGGTGTAGAATCGTGTAATCATGAAAACAGTTTCCCTTTTGACAGCAAGCTTGTCCTCTACCCTTAGATGCATTAACAGGACGTCTCATCCTGAAGGGTGCTTTCCAATTCCCGCTCAGGAAAAGTCTTTTACTCGGAATGACTGGACATCATTTTATGTTGATTTGAGTGTTCACTCTTATTGGAGCTGTCCAGTTCCCCACCCCTGAGCATGAAGGGCAATGCTTTATACAGCTTGTGAAGATTCCGCTGTGTGTGACCACTCTCGGCATCTCCTTGGTAGAGAGCCATCAATGCTCTCACACATCTTATAGTCCTAGGGGACTGGCTAAGCAGATATTTACCTGGACATAGAGTCAATAGTGGTGAGTCTCATAAACTCTGATGGAATGTTTTAAACATCATGTCTATTTGTATTGCAAAGTGCATTTGCTGTATTTACATTACCCTCAATAAAATTTGGACATCTACGCAAGCTGGATTCCGGATAATCTGAGGCACTGTTGTCTACTTCTTGCTCATCTGTTGGTTGACCTTAGGACAGTGAGTTGCATGATCATGGATCCTTGAAAGAACAAGATGCCCATAGCAGACTTAAGACCAGAGAGAAGGCCAAGGTTTGTTCAGATTGGAACCTAGAAGTCAGCTCTGTCTGTGCTCTCCTGAGTCCCTGAGAACAAGCCTGGTTCAGGTTGGACTCTGATTCCCACCTGCTGTGAAATGATTAAGAGCCTTGAGATCACAGTGTTTTGGGCCATTTTAAAATGTTATTGAGAAGTTTCCATAAAGGCTAAGAACAATATAATCCACAAGACAACTTCCCATCATTTATTTCCTTGAGTAAATCAACTGAGACTATTACACTGAAGGATAATTTTCATTTTCTTAAAAATTTAAGCTTGCACTTAACACACAACCTAATCATTATCTTGAGTATTTTCTATAGCTGAGTAATATTTGATGTTCACTAAGCAATCCTGCAATACAAATAATGTATTGTGTGTATTGAAATCTAGAAACAGTACAAATGTCTTTCAAAGGTGGAGCAGGTATACAAACTAGAAAATGTCCATACACTGACTACTGTTTTTCCATACAAACATGATATTTAATCCTACATATGAGTATAACTCTAGACTTTGTGCTAGGTAAGGAAGCACCTTACAAAGGTCATAGCCCACACAGCTGTCCTGGGTGACAAGGTCTGCCTGATTTCTCATTTCTTCCTGGAGAAGCTACATGATTCAGAGACTCAATGTTGTGCTATGTCCACCAGTGCCCTGGTTTGTGAGCTGCCCCACCACTTGATCCACATATCTGTTTGCCTTCACCCTGGACCTGCCTGTTGCTGTTCACTCCCCCAGGCTCTGTGAAAAACAGCAGCTGGCAGGTCAGCCTACCTCTCCAAGGATCCTTTATGTCAGTTGCCACATGCACTTCAGCAGGCACTCCATGGTTTGGAGAGCTCTTTGACTGGGTTTCTCACTGTCTTGCACATGAAGTTCATTCCTCTCAGTACAGACTTCAGATGTTGACTTAGTGCCTTCTTCCACCTCCTTATCACCACTGGGGAACACTCTGAGCCAAGCTTCTGTAGGTGCAGGTGGAGATAAAGGTGGCCTCACTGGCCCCTCAGTGTTGTTTCCTATTGCTCAGGAGAGGGGTGGGCAGGAGTCTCCTCTTCCAAGCTTATCTCTAATGGATGCCTGAGTCCTCCGACTTGTGAGAAAGACATAGGAACCAGGGATCTCACAAACCCTGGTGGTGCCCCAGATTTCAGCTTAGTCCAGGAGTGCTGCTGAATAGAAGCCTCTCTGCCTCTGTGAAATAAATGCTCAGGATTTGGCTCAGCATTTAGGATCAGGTCCAGAGGGCTGATATCTTGACTCATGGCATTGAGGTCACTGACAGAAACCTGGTTAGAAGCAGCTATTTGCTTGACTGCTTGATCTGAACAAATTAAAGTTGACCTTCTTGAAGGAGATCAAGTACAATTTGATTTGCCATTCAGAGTGAGTTGAATGCACTGTAAGATGCATTGTGAGAATCCACAGTACAGTGGGTTTCATGCAATGTGTCCTTGAAGTCTTTGCACACATAATTACAGACACTGTTCAGCAGTTTATTGGGAAGTGGGTCCCCAGAGCTCCACCCACTGTCATATGAGAGGGTGACTTGTGTCTTCCCTGTGGAAGGAACATCTGCATCATACAGTGCACTAGTGCTCAACTCCCCACTTTCTCCATCTGCCCCGTACATCCTGGCCTATATGAGCCACTTATTCTCTCTTGTTCCATGAGATCAGCTGGTGAATGTTCCCCATGGGACTGGCTTCCCGAAGTATCTGCCCTTTTGTTCCTGTTGTTTTTTTCTCTTAAGTTTAGGATCTACTAGTGTATGGGTCTACTTTCTACCACTACACCAAATACCCGAGATGGTAGACCTAAAAAGAGAAATGAGTTGTTCTGGCTCAGTTTTGTGATTCTAAATCCATCTTTGGAGTTTCCATGGCTTCCCGGCCTGTCCTGAGTATAATGGATGATAGTGACCACGCATATCCTGCACTAATAGACTGTCCCAATTTCCAGTGATGACAAAGTGGAGAAGACCCTGGGCTCCAACAGTCCCCTGCAGAGGTGTGCTCCAGTCACTTTAAGGTATTCCGCCAGGGTATATTTAACTACCTCACTTCCTGGGGCTGGGATTGAACTGGCTACCCTCTTGCTTCAGCCTCCCAGATTTGTAGGATTTGTAGGCCTGCCCAAACAAGCTTGACTTGCATATTCATTTTTTTATAAATGATTTTGTTCATCCAATTTGGAAGGTGTGGCATTTTGCTATATTGAACTGTAGAATAATTCTGTTCTATCTTTTTCTCTTCATAATAAATCTACATTTTATGAGGAAGGAATCTTGATCTAGTATATTTGATACACTTGAAATTTCTGCAATTGTTGCTATTTTTCTTTTAAATTCATTATCTGTTTTTCTGATTATGTATAAAGCAGTTTTCTTTTTTATTTATCAATTTTATCGGTACATTTTAGGTGTACAATGTGATAACATTCATCATTGGGAATTTCTACCTTTACATCATATATCTTGATTCTTATTTTTTGCCCATGCCCTACCTTCAACCCCTTTACCTCTCCCTACTTACAAAAACTTCCTTTTCCTTTTTTCTTTTCTCATATTTATACCTTTCCCTTATTTCCTTTCCCCTACCACTCTACTTCCCCTTACCCTTTGGACATTTTCTTCCTATTTCATACATTTAGATCTTCATTTACATATTTAGTTTTTCACACCAGAAAAACTATTCAGTATTTACACACGTGTGTCCTATCTATTTCACTTAAGGGTATGGCTTCAATGTGCATCCACTTAGCTATAAATGTCTCTAGTTTCTCATTCTTTATGGCTCAGTCGTACTCCATTTTATTAAAAAAAATCACATTTTTTTTTTTTTTTTTAGTATCGGGGATTGAACTTGGGACTTTGTGCTTGTGAGGTAGGTGGTGGCTCCACTGAGCAAAATCTCCAGCACCCATGGCCCACACATTTTCTTTATCCAGTCTCCAGTCAATGGGCAATTGGGCTGTTTCCAAGTTTTAGCTATTACAAATTGTGCTGCCATAAACAGGGGTGTACATATCTTGGTGTTGCAAAAAAGGAACAATTTTCTTTTCATATCCATTTTGAAGTTTTCAACACCTTATTAATGATTATAAATTTTATAATGTATTAGTGACTACTGAAAAGAATGATGTCACATCTGAATAAAAGCTTTTTGCTCCAATCTGTTAAATTTTGTTCGTGTGCCTGTTATGGTTTGTGTCTAGATGTCCCCCCAAAGCCTCATTAGTCATTGGCTTTCTTCAGAGGTGGCTGAATCTCCAGTGTGTGACTGATTCATGGTGCAATGCTAGGCCTGAGGGCACTAGGAATAAATGTTAAGTGCTACCTGTCCTAAGTAATCTGAATAAGATAAAAAGGGCAGAAACACACAGTTAAGGTTCCTTGTTTCTTTTGCTGTCTTCCACTGCGATGAACTGTTGCTCCTCTGCCATGTGCCATCCTGCCTTGGAGCCAGCCAATTATGGACTGAAACTTCTACAAACCACGAACCAAGTGAACCTTTTCCCCTTTAACTTTGGGTGTTGGCTACTTTGTCTCAGCAATGAGAAATGTACCTAAGACAGCACCACACTGAAATCTTATTATGAGTTTGTGCTGGCCACTATGCTCCTCTCATGCATGATCATGGATGGAAGGTGACAATGGGCATTTTTTGACAAGCCTTTCTTTCATTTCTTCAGCTTGTTCTTTTATGAGAATTTATTTATTAGTCAATATTAGCTTTATTAAATTTGTAAAAGGAATAAATTTATGCTATGGGAAGAACAAGCTCAATTTATTTTATATATATATATATATATATATATATATATTTGGATTTATATTATTACCAACTCTTAGAATGTTGGCATCTTTCTATAAGGCACACAGGTGTGGAATTTCAATTTTTATTTAAGTTGATCCATAATAGTTTAGAGGCAGGGTATAATAATTTCATACATGTGCACAATGTGAAATCAAAAAATTTGGCCAAATCAAAAAGTTTGGCTTGTCAAACAATTCTCATTTATCTATTAGGAACCTATGAATTCATCTTCTCAAGCTATTTAAAACATATGTTACATTTTTCTGACAACAGTTCCCCTACTGTGCTACAGGACATGGGAGCCGGATCCTGCTAACTGTACCTCTGCACTCATCAGCCTTCCTCTCTTGCTCTTCCTCCCTCCACCTTGCCCAGCCTCTGGTGAGCACTGCTCCCTTCTCCCCCTCTACTTGGGCAACATTTAGCTTCTACCCTGAATAATATCATTTGATATTGGTCTCTCTCTGCTTGGCTTTCTTCAGATAGGGTCCTGTGCTTCAGTGACATACTCATTCTCTCTTGAATAAAAAGAATTTGTCAATGCAGATCTCATTTATGTGTCCCTCTGTCCCTTTCTCCCTTTGTTGATCTGTCCTCTGGCTGTGACCAGTGCTTCAGTACGCGGTGTGGAAGCACCTCCTGGATACACCGATTGCACTTTCTTTGGGTCTGCACACAGTGGAGCGATGATGTTCTTAGTTTCCCGGGAACCTCCAAGCCGCTTTCCAGAACTGTTGTCCTGATTTACACTCCCACAAACAGTATATATATATTTCCTTTTCTCCTTAACCTTACCTGCATTTATTCTGTTTTACAATTACATCATGGCCATTTATACTGAAGTCAGGTTGTAATAGTTTAGTTTACCTATTATTAGTAGGACATCAAGATAAAAGAAGCCTACTTGGTTTAAGGGTTAATTCATGGAACTAAGCCAAGTTTAGAGATACGAGACGAAACACATGAAGAAGTATAAAAGGTTAGGATAGGAATACAATAAACCCCAAACTTCCAAGTGAGTTCTGTTCTGACAGAATGTTCGTAAGTCAGATTCATTGGTAAATTCAACAAAGTGAATCTTATACAACTTTGACACAACTGTGCAGCATAAAAAACCAAACACACACAAATGCTCTAAATAAATTATTTTCACTTTTACAGTTACCTTAAAATGATGGGACAGTGCAGTACTAGACCTTGCATATGGGGAGTTGTACAGAGTGAACTGGCGGGACAAGAGTTACTAACTGGAGGAGGAGTGGAGATAGGAGAATGTGGAGGTGCTGGATCACCAGCAATAGGAGATGGAGGGCAAGATGCAATTTTGCTCCCACCTGATGTTGAAGATACAGGTTCTTGATGGGTTATGTTCTGTCTCCCCTATTAAAAATGGTTCAGTGATGCCTGCATTGTAACTATTCTCTTCCCATCTTAGATGATTGTAGCACTGGATGGCATTCTGAATGGCTGCTGCTATCTTTGTGTATCATTCTATAGTGGGGTCTTATGCATCAGAAAGAGCCCTTCTTCAAGTAAAGAAAGTCCTCTTGCCATTTCCTGTGTTGGGAATCTCTTTGATTCTTCAGTTACATCTTTTTTTGGGCTCTCTTCGTATTTTCGTCATCAGGCCCTGTTATGACTTGTGTCTACATATCCTCCAAAAGCCTCATGAAGTCACAGGTGAGGATTTTTCAGAGGTGGATGTATCTAGACTATGTGATGCTGGGATTATAAGGGTTTGTGATTACTAAATCAGTCCAGTGATGGGTTTGGCACCCACTCTATCCCTGACAGATTAGATAGAACATAAAAGGGGCAGAAAGAAGGTGGTCAGGTCTCTTGAACTTGCTCCTTGCTACTCTCACCTGCCTGCTTGCTGTGGACTATTTCTCCTCCTTGATACCTCTCTGCCATGCCACCCTGCCTGGGACCCAGCTGACCAAGGACTGAAACCTCAACAAACTGTGAGGAAAATAAACCTTTCCTCCTTTATCTCTGAGTGTCAAGCATTTTGTCCCAGCAATGAGAAAAATAACTAATACCTCCCCCAAATCCATCAAGTCCTTACTATTAAACCCTTCCTGTTGCACAGCAAGAACTTCAGTGAAGTCATCTTCTTACGGATCCAAATTCTCCCTCTTCTTAAGGGACACCATGTTGTTGAAAATCCATTTGGACTCCTTTCACATCTTCTCAAGACCATGAATTCAATTCACAAATTGAATGAAAGTTTCTTCCAAACCCTATTCATGGTGACAGTCAATACCTCACACCAAACAGAGTTAAGGATTTTTGTGGGCTTGTGCATGTCATAGTCCTCCCAAAATTGTGGGTAGGTTGATCCTGTTTCACCAGTTGCCTTCACTGCTTGATGAAAAAATGTGTCATAAATAATATTTCATAAAAGTCACAATAACTTCTTGGTTCATAGGTTGGATAAGCACATAGTATTTGATGGCAGATGAACTACTTTGACATTGAGATGAAAATTGTCCATGAATTGGGAGTGATCTGGTCCATTGTCAAGCAACAAAGATTGTTGCATAGGATATCTTTCTCCCAAGATATTTCTCTATTTCTGAAATAAAGTGGTGGAAAAATCAGTCCTGGAAAATGGTTTGAGTAAGCCAAGATTTGGAGTTACTCTTCCACTCAACAGGTAGAGACCACTTGGCTGGGGTTTTGAAGGCTATTGGGTTTTCTGAAGGGTAAAACGGCAGTGGCATTAGATTCATATCACTGGAAATATTGGCACCAAACAGCAGATTAAGTCTCTCTTTTCCTGCTTTCAAACCTGGCATTACCATTTTCTCTTTAGTGATGTAACTTCTGTCATCCTTTTCCAGGACTGTCCTGTCTCGAGGATGTTAAAATCCTGTTGGGGAAAATTACCACCTTCATCAATAATTTCTCTAAGTGTTGCTGTAAATTCTTGGGCAGCTATGGTATCTGCACTGGCAGCCCCATCACTTACTTTTTCTTTGTGAAGGTTGGCTCTAAACTTGAATCTGTTAAACCATCCATGGATGGCAGTAAAGATGCATCCTGTTGACTCTGCTTTTTCTTCAAATCTTCAATCAGGCTTAGAGCATTATGTTCAATAAGGATCAAGCTGAGTGGGACTCAATGCTGATATTGATCAAGCATCCACATATTGAAAAGTTTTGCCATCTCCTCTATCACTTTACCATGCTTTTTATATTATTTTTTACTTTATTGGCACAGCAGACATTTTGTGTTTCATGACTTTGTCCTTGTTCTTTAGAATTGTGCCAATGGTGACGATTCATGTTATAAAATGAGCAACATCTACTACCTAGGGCTGATCAAACCCTCAGCTATATTTTGAGAGGAAGAAAAAGAAGCAGAGATAATTTTCAAGACATAAAGCATGGAGTGGAACAAGCACTGCCTCTAGCAAACAGATTTGAATAGAACTCCACAGTTGGCACACTTGTAATTACCAGTGAGACTCACAAGGAGAGAACTAGAATGCATTTCATGGAAGAGTAACTACAGAGAATGGGTGGATAAGGATTAAGTTAATGGGGAACCAGATTTTTTCTACACTTAACTGCCTGTATATTGACAAGTGTCCTCAGCCGTTGCTATGTTGCCTCGGGAGTATGGCTGGGGTGGGGGCTAATTTTACCCATAGCCAGGAGGCAACTTGCCTTCTGTGTAATTCCCTGATGTTCAGGTGTACTTTTGGATGTCCTTGAGGCAAAATAACCCTGATCTGGACACTGTGATATCAGAGTTATGTAGCCTCTTCCCTAAAAGTTCCTCCTTTTTGATTTTCTATTTGCATAGTTGAAATACCTTGACTTGAGGTTTAATGGCATCTAGACATTTTCTGGTTTGGGGCCACCTTACTCAGGCAGCCCACATGTGGCTCCTGTGTGTTGAAGCACAATATGAGCCTTAATGGCTCATGCTGCAGAGTCCACAGACTATATATGTCCATGGTGGTCATGGGTATTCACTCTGCAAGTGCATAAGATCCAAGAGCTGTGGTTCATTGATGCCTCCAGGCAGAAACCACTGCGGAAGGGAAGAACCTGCAGAGACTCTCAACAGAGATAATGTTAACACAAGTGTGGAGTGAGAGCCACCACAGATATGTGCCTGAGCACATGCCTTGTAGACATAGGCTGCCGCATTTGCCACAAGACCCCTGACCTGCAGAACCACCAGCATGTAAAGTTGGTGTGGGAGACTGAAGGTTCCAGCTCATACCCATATGGACTGCACTCCACAAAATATGTGGATGGGCCCACCAGGACCCTGCTATAATTGTGTGTAGTTGTACAAGTGTCCATGTGTGTTAACACTTTAGGGGCACGCTGTGTAGATGGGCAGTTTATGTGTTATACCTAATGAAGGTGTCACAGATAAACAATATTGAAATATAAAAATAGAGTGAGAGTCAATAAGAGTAGAAAATGAGAGATTCATTAATAGGGGTCAGCATAAATACAGGTTCTGTTTCCCCTCAGCAAACAGCAGAATGCAGCAAAACCACACATGTTCTCAGCACAGGAAGAGGGGAATGGAAACACCATGAGGTGCTTCCCTCTCTGTCCAGGATCTGGAACAGGAAGCAGTTTGTTCAGAACTTAGCAGAGCATAGACAGACAGTGGGGAGAATATTTAAAGCACATCAGCTCTCCTATAGAAAAGGGAAGTGTCTGTTACACTTTCCTAATTTTACATGTTTCCAAGGAGACAAACTTAATAGAAAAAAATGCATGTTATATGCACATGAAAAATAAAAGTAGACAAAAAGATAAATAAGTACTGAGACTTCATCTCATAATGAATTTTCCTATTCTCATGAATGAAATCAGTGTCACCAAAGTACCCCAGCACTGTGAAATCCAATATGGGCACTGGCCTCTCAGAGTTACTCATCACCAAAGCTATCTATATTTCAACAGGACAGGCAAATAAGGTCTCCTACTGATGAAAATCAGGCCAGCCATGACCCTGCAGCTCCACAGAGGAGCCCACCCCCAGATGCCTAGCTGTTCCCATTCGGTGATCAGGACGGAACACAGACAGTGCAACATGGAGTTTGCAATGTGTTGTTTTTTCCTGTTTCCAGCTTTGAGTGGTAAATTATTTGTTTCAAAAGATACTGAAGGCATGACTGGACATGAGCGGGATAAACAGTGGACACTGTGACAGTTTCTTGAGCAGGATGTCTCGGTATGCAGGTGTCCAGTGTGAGGAGAAGCTGGTGTCGTGTGAGGGAGGCTTGGTGCCACGTGGGATTTCCCTGAGACTCCCCTGTGTGGCCTCAGGATTCACCTTCAATAGCTATGGCATGCACTGGATTCTCCAGGCTCCAGGGAAGGGGCTGGAGTGGGTCACAGACATTAATTATCATGGTAGTAACACATACTATGTGGATTCCGTCAAGGGCCAATTCACCAACTTCAGAAACAATGGCAAGAACAAGCTGTACCTGCAAATGAACAGCCTGAGAACTGAGGACACAGCCCTCTATGACTCTGCAAGAGACACAGTGAGGAGATATCAATGAGCCCAGACACAAACCTCCCCTCAGGGGTGCTCGAGCTCAGCAGGGGTCACTGTGGTCCTTGGAGGACCAGGCAGGTGCCCAGGAGCAGGTGCAGAGAAGGAAGCAGTGGAGTGAGGGCTTCCTGTTGGCCTCTGGGGTTTCCCTTCTGTATGAACATCACATGACCTGAGCAGACCCTGCAATGCATGAGCTGCAAAAGACTTATGAAGTATCCAAATTCAAAACATTCTCTGTCAAATTTGCTATTATAAGTACTTATTGAAGGATTGACTTTTTTCATCACCTATATATGAATTTCACTTGACGGATAAACATGACTTGTACCCATTTGGAACTAACTTGTAAATTTTTTGAACTTCGTTCTTTTTTGCATGTCTAATCATCATCCACAAATGAATCTGCTAAGTTAATCCTAATTATGAGAAGTTGTCTCCTGAAGAAATAAATGCTTCAGACTAGGAAATTAAATCTTTGGGATCCCTATTTGCAGAGTCTGAGAACACCCAGCTCTCTCCTCTCCTGGCCCACCTCAGGACACCCAGTCCCCATGCTCAGGCCCAGCAACATGTGTAGCCATGTGCTCAGGGGAGGAGGGAAGAGGGGCAGTCAGCCTGGACTCAGGGCACTGTCCGGGGGCCTTGTGATCCTATTTCTATCAAAGGGGCTGAGCAAGAATAGGCCCTGTAGTTTTCCTTTTGAACTATAGAAACTATAAAATTTATAAAATGAAAGGTAATGATATTACCTTTTCAGTCTGTCTCTCTCTGTCTCTCTCTCTCTCTCTCTATCTCTCTCTCTCTCTCTGACTCCCTCATCTTTAAGAATTTAATCTATGTATCAGTAAAACAAATACATGAGGTAAAACACTCCAATTTCATAATATTGCATGTTTTCTCCAATGGCCCAATTCTCACAGTTCTGTCTTTTTACATATTCTTTATTTTATGTCACTTTTTATCTCAGTTAATTGTATTTAGCAGTCCTCTATCCTTTAATTTACCTAAACTAATCAAATATACCTCTTCACTTAATGATGCTCTTCTTAGGGTTAGGGTTTTCTACGAAGCAGATTGTTATGGTTTGTATCTGGATGTCCCCCAAAACTCATGTGGTCATGAGTGGGGCTTTTACAGAGGTGGCTGGATCTAGAGTCTGTTGTGCTGCCATTACAGGTATGTGAGGATCAAATTATTCACTGATTTGTTTGAAATAGTTCTGGGTAGGATTAAGGGTGCCCCATTCGGGGTCTGAATGCTATCTGCCTTATGGGTGGGAGGCCTGAGTAAAAATATAAGGAACAGAAAGAGGGCTGGTGTGTCCCTTGTCCTTGCTGCTTGCTGCTTTTGTTGTATTCTGCCATGAATGGTCTCTCCTCTGTGTTGCTCCTCTGCTGTGCCACCCTGCATTGGAGTCACCCAATCACACACTAAAACCTCTATGAACTGTGAGCCAAAATAGACCTTCCCTCCTTTAACTTTAGGTGTGGAGTGTTTTGTCTCAACAATGAGAAAAGTAACCAAGACATAGTTTCATAGTGAGCAGAAGAAAATCATTTGCACACTGAATCCCCATACATACATGTTTCCTGAAGGCAGAGCTGAGGTGACATCTTCACACATAGACCACCATCCCACAAGGGTTGCAAAGGACTTCACAGTCACACAAGTCAGGGGAAGTCAAATGCACCTCCACCTTCTCACCCTGCTCTGCACCTCAGCTGGACCAGCATCATCACTGATGTATCTGCTGTTGGTGTTTAAGTAATGGGAGTTTATGTTTTTGGTGTGACGTCCCAGGTAAACCTGTTGTTTGGAACCCAGTACATGGACATCTTCCAGAATATGACCTCACCTGAGATGTAGCTCGATCCTACCTGTTAGACCTTCTGAATTTCAGCTACATGTAGATCTCTGAAAACTCTAAAAGCTTTCATAGGTTTTCTTCTGTTTCCTTCTTTTCTGCTACTCAGCGTTCACTCATGATTGTGCAAATGTCATTTTCAATTATTGATCTTAGAAGCCTGACTCAAGTAAGAGTACAAATTTGGCCACTGAACATTTTTCTGGTTTCTGTTCCAACCTGTAAAGACATTGAAAATCATTACCCACATAATCAAATCTACAAAAATCTGGAAAAAACATCACAATGTGTTCAGAGGCCCATGAAAGAAATAAAATTTCAGATTGAATGGTCAAAGAAAGCTAGAGAGGCAAGAAGATTCAGAATCACAGGTGAGCTCTGCTTCCTGGTGCAGAAGCAGCTGGAGGAACAAAGTAGAGGAAGCACTGAGGGGGAGATAATGGATGACCGGAGGACAGGAAGGGACAAGGATGAAGTCACACCATGCACCTGGGGGCAATGCAGCCCACATGGTACCTCCAGAAGCCCCCAGGATCTTCAGGGTAAGATTAAAAAAGATCACCCACTGATCTGACTGGGAAAAAGGACTCATTATTGAGAGAGGGACATAGCCATTGCTTCAGACAGAAGACACTCGAGAAAAGACTTTTCCAAAAATGTCTCCTACTTGAAGGCAAAGTATTCTCCTAACTACAGCAAAACCACCCATCTTTCAAAGGTGATGAAAAGAGGTCAAAGTAGCTCATAGGAGAAAGAAGTAAAAGGAAATTCACTGTCTCCTGGAAAGGAGCAGATATTATGGGAAAATGAGCCCTAACCCCTAGACATTCCTTGTGATGGTCACAGGGACAGGAAATTATAGAGAACACAGAATCTCATATTGCCAGGCACACAAGTTTGGAAGGAATGGAGTAGAGCAGAAGGAGCTAAAAGACCAGGTCCACCTGAGAGGAGAATTAGTGAAGCCACAGACAGCAGAGACAGAGGAGAGGACAGGACAACCCTGTACAGCCTCTGCCTCCAGGCCCTTCATGACCCTGCTCAGGGTGTCCAGGGTCATGGGCTCATTATTTTTTCTCTCACTTTGGAAATTCATCTTCTTTTTTTCTGATGGAATCAGGCCCAAAGGGATCATCTAGGACACTCTTAGAGGAAAGCCCTGCCATTGCTTCATAACATCTACAACCACTTCCAAGCTACACCTAAATTGATGCCATTGTATAGTTTAGGACCCATTCAATATTATTCTTCTAGATTAGAAATTAACACATATTTTAGTTACAAATTTTCAATAATCTATATTTAATATTTCCCACACATTACTTTAAAAACACCATCATCACTAAAAACACACCAGGTGAGAAGGAATTTATCTGCATTCATTTTCTAAATTGTGCTTTAGAGAACCCCGAGGACAACGAACCTCCTGTGTATTCATCTCACCACGCACACCTAGCTTGAGTAGTAACCAGCAGCAATGCTGTTCCTCCGTGTCCTCGTCCCTTCACTTTCTTGAAATAACTTTAATGAAGTGCCTCATTTCTTCTCAAATGTGTTTCACAAAATGCACTGTCACCCTGAGTTTATATTCTCAAATCCTAATGGGTGGTGGGGGGGGAATCCATCAGTGGAACCATCCTGACTTCCCAAGCATGAAATCCAAACATTTTGAGCTGCCCCTTTCTATTCTTGCACTTCACACTCCGTGACCCAGTCAGACTGAATACAAATCCATTCCTGCTTTATGGATTTGCAATTTTTGGAAAATGCTCTTATGCTTTACTGAATAGAGAGTGCATTTATCTAAACTCCATGCTTTGCAAGATAATTTCAGTTTTATCCATTTTATACCACTTTGTAGGAATTAGGATAAAAATTCCAGGCATACACATACTGATGAGGATATGGAAAAATTAGAGTCTTCAAAAATGGCGATAAGATTGTGAGATTTCATAGCTACTCTACAAATAGTTTATTTGCTTCTGAACTTACCAAAATAAATTTTTCATATGATTTTAATCACTCAGTAAATAACTAAGAGTTTTGAAATTGCACATTTGCACAAAATGTGGAAGCTGACATTCATATAACAATTTTTTATGGTAACCAAAACTTAGAAACTAGCCAAAAGTCTGTTAGTTTATAAAGGCTAATCAAAAAGAATTTCATCCATACATGGATATTCTTCACCCATAAAAGAAATAAGATTAATGACCTTGTTATTGCATGAATAAGCATTGAAACATATACAAATAGATACAAACAGCCCCTCCTGTGTGACTCTGGTGACAGAATATCTACATTGTCAACATTAATGCACATATAAAATAGAGCTATAGGTTCCAGGGACCATGCGGATATGAATTAGACAGGGGATGATTGGAAACAGTCATAAGTTTTCTTATGGTGATGAACATACATGTTAAGTATCATTATGGTACAGGCACAAATGACTTAATATACAAATCCCATTCCACTTTATACTTCCAATTTGATCTTACTGTATGTGAGCAAAATTCATGCAAAGTGCCATATCAAAAGATAAACCAAAGCCATAACACATAATAAATTTCTGTAGAAAACAAACAGTCCAGCCAGGCTGCCATACCTCCATCCCCAGCACTGCAGAGCAGAGCTGCCCCCGGAAAAGAGGAGGTGAACTTTCCAGGCTGCTGTATCACTGCCCCCAGTGCCAAGGAGGTGAACCTTCTGGGCTGCCATAACACCATCCCCAGGGCCAAGGTGCAGAGCTGCCCCCAGCACAGAGGAAGTGAACATTCTGGGCTGCTGTACCACCAAACCCAGTCCTGAGGAGCAGAGCTCCCCCCAGCACAGAGGAGGTGAACTTTCCAGGCTGCCTTACTACCACCCACAGTGCCAAGGAGGTGAGACAAGTGGGTGTCAGCTGCGCACATCCCTCCCACCCCACCCAATGAAATGAGAAGACACTTAAACAAGTCTCAAAACCAGACTTCCAGATCACCTAAAGCAACCCCAAAGGGAAATGAGATGCAACAACCTGATACTCAGCAACCTGGACTCCCTGAACTGGCAATAAAGGGGACCTGGAAAAAAATAAAATCAGAAATAATTTCTCAAATAACAGCGGAGATTGTGCCCATACAGATAGACATGATTAATTAATCTAGAAGTGACACAGATTAAAAAATAGAGGAACTGAGGAACATAATGGAATCCAAAGAAAGGAAACAAATGGAATCCATAAAACAGATGCAAGCAGATTTCCAGGAGATTAATAACTCCATTGGAAATTGATGCAGAAAAATGAGCCAATATGAGGACAGAATTTCAGATATAGAAGATAAGATTGCAATTAGTGAACAGGAAAAGAAAATTTGCTTTAAAATTGTAAGGAATGACAAGAAATCAACCCAGTAGCTTTTAGATAGTGCAAAGAAGAATAACATAAGACTGATTGGAGTCCATGAAGAAACAGGAGAGAGTGCAGATGACATAAAAAGCTGTTCACAGATGTGATGGCAGAAAACTCCACAAACAGGAGAAAAAAACCTTGACATATAGATAAGTGAGGCATATAGGACTCCAGCTAGCCTTCATCAAAAAAATCTGAAATAGCCATATAATAGTTAAAATTCCAGAAACCCAAGAACAGAACAAAATTGTACAAGCAGTTAGAGAAAAGAAATTAATCACATACAAAGGAAAGATCATCAGAATCACAGCAGACTTCTCAAGGCAAGATGTTCTCAAGAGCCATCCATTTTCCTAAAAATAAGTCAAACTTATCTTTCTTTATGGCCAAGCAGTACTCCATTGTGTGTGTATATATATGTATGTATATATGTATGTATGTATGTATATGTGTATATATATGTATGTATGTATGTATGTATATATATATATAGAGAGAGAGAGAGTTTTCTAAACTCCTTCATCCTTTATGTTTATATAGGTCACTTACATATTTTAGCTATTGTGAGCTGTGCTACTGTAAACACATGTCACTGTACTAGGATGACTTTAATACTGTACTATCAAACATGTAGAGTAAGTCACAATTCATTACATAAAAATATGAGTTGTTAACAATCATAAATGATTATGTTACTTGTCTATTTGTTGAAAGTTTTAAAATTTGCTAAATGGATGCACATTGAGGCCATACTCTTAAGTGAAATAAATAGGATACACATGTGTAAATACCAAATAGTTTCTCTTGTGTGAGAAACTGAAAGTGTAAATAAGGACTAAAAGGTATAATAGATAATATGAAATAGGAAGAAAAGGGGCAAAGGGGAAGGGAAAGTGGGAGGAGCAGGGGAAAGGAAAGAAGGGAGTGGAATTAATATGAGAAAATCAAAAAAAGGAAACAAAGTCTTTGTAAATAGGGAAGGATGGAGGGGTTGAAGGGAGGGCAGGGGAAGGGGGAAAAAATAAGAACCAAGAGAGTATGTAAAGGTGCATATCTCCAATGATGAATGTCATTATATTATACACCTAAAATGTACCAATAAAAAGATATACCAAAAAAATGGTGGGCCAGCATATTTGGAAGCAGGGACAAGACATCTGTGTATAAAGGAAAAGAAGAGTCTTCATGCATCAATGTAATGTAAAGGTGGAAAGTTAAGAACCATATACCAGGAGATATTGCAGAATAAATCTTCAAGTAATGTGTTGAAAGTTTGGCATTTCTTCCTTTGTTTGCTAATCACAAAATCTGAGAAGGTGCAAGTAGAATACAAAACCACTGGGAAAGAAAATGTACAGATTTTGAAAATTATCAGACTGGCTATGTTGTTAATAATGTAAATAGTTTGGAAAGAAAACAACGGTGTTGTAGGGATTACCTTGGGCAGAAAGAAGCCAGCTGCTGTCTATCAGGTAAATGAGAGAATGAACAAAAATTAAATCAGAGGCTGCCATCCCCATTACAGTTCCAGAGTAAAGGCATGTGACAGCAGGACAGTGTCATGGATGACTGAGGGAACCTCTGTGGATTATAGTCTCAGTTCTGAGGGCTGCTTCAAGTTAATGCCTCACATATGCTAAGGTGGCTGCACAACTCTCAAGTGGAATTTGGGCCTTGGGATTTTCCTTCTTGAGGGCACAGACCATCAAATCCAAAGGCATCTACGTTGTGACCAAATTCAGGTCCAGGAGCTTGAGGAAATATTCACCCCCATCACACTTACAAAGAATGGAGAGAGAGAGAGAGCGAGAGAGAGAGAGAGAGAGAGAGAGAGAGAGAGAGAGAGAGAGAGAACAAGGACTGTCAGGGAAAAATTGCAGAGCTCCAGAAGAAGAGACACTGATATAGCCTTCATTAGGGCAAGCCCAGCACAACTGACAGGTGAAAGTCCCCAAAATTAAATGCACAGCAGACCTGTGCAATGGGTCTGTCCCAGTACCTTAGGCCTGTAGTGCCAGCAGTATAGGAAGTCAGTTGGGGACATCTGCAGGCACTTATCTCTCATGAATGGGGACACTTGTATCACCGCATCAGGCAGAACAAGAAGATGGCATGCCAGTGCCACTTGTGCCCATTCTATACCCCAACATGGAAGGGAGGACCTTACCTTAAAGAAAGATATTCTGGATTTTCAAGGGTAAGTGTTGTCCAGCTGAATTTTGGATTTGACTGGGTCTTATTCTTTTCTGTGTATCCATTATCATTTTTGGAATGGGAATGTCCACCATATTCCAGGCCAAATCTGTAATTTAGAACCAATTAACTTGATTAATTTCATCAGTTCAAATTTGAGAGAATCAGGCCCTAAGTCGCACCTACAATTTATTCAGGAGTTACTTACATCACATTTGGGACTTAGATTTAAAAATTAACACTGGACTTATTGAGAACTCTGGTGCAATTATGATGGTATATGTGATAGAAAGACATGAAACTGGGAGGACAAGATAGAAAGCTATGATTTGAATGCATGAGCCCCTCGGTGTTCACATGCTGGAACTCATCCCCAGATGATATTATTAACACATGTACCATTTGACAGGAAATTTGCCCAGAAATGAAGTAAATTTGTAGAGGAGATCAGTGCTCATAAAATGGCTTGAGGACATTTGCCTCCATTCACTGTAAAAGCACTGTGGGAATCTCTGCTGCCACATGAGGATGCAGAAACAGGACCACAAGATCTGGAAACACTTAACTTGATTGAAAAGTTAACATTGAGACAGGACACAGTGGCCCTCCTGCAAGACAGCCACTTTTTCACTGCCTGTGCTTGAAACTACACATTTCTAGGAATAAGAAAAAATAAACCTGTTCTTGTAGCTTGTATCTAGACTCCACCACCCCCCGCCAAGACCTCATGCAGTTGTACGTTTAGAGTTTCAGACCTGGCTGGATCTAGGGTATGTGATGTTGGGATTAAGGGTCTGAGGCTGGCATTAAGGTGCCCCACCCTAGGTGTGGGTGGCACCACCCAAAGCATGAGTAGTGTGGATGAAATATAAATGCCGTCTTGCTTGCTGCTACTTCACTGCTTGCTTCTTCCCTGCCCTCTACCTGTAATGCCATGAACTGCTTTTCATCTGCTATGCCCCTCTGCCATGCTCCCCTGCCTTGGAACCAGCTAACTACAAACTAAAATCCCTACAAACTCTGAGCTGAAATAAACTTCTCCTCCTTCAATTTGTGGGTGTCAGACACTTTATCTCTGCAATGAGAACAGAAACGAAGACACCTGTATTGATTATAAGCTCCCCATTGTGGGTATTTTTATAGAAGAATTAATGGACATACCCAAGCCCCTCAGTTTGTGAACCCTGTCATGTCCACATTCTGATGCTTTAGCACACTCAGTATTTAGTAACCCATGAATTGTTTCAACTTTAATCCTCTAGTGACATGACATAGGGTGACCTCTTCCAAGCTCATCTCTGTTTCTCTGATGTAGACCCTGCAGCTCCAGATTTCATATTTTCCTTTGCTTTGTAACTTTAATTGTTTGATGGAAATAAGAAAATTTATTAATTTGCAGTTTGTTCAGTTTTTCTGTTATGTTCTTATCTTTGTTTTAAAAAACATGGAGACCAACTTTTTCCATGTACTTACATTTGCAAGATGATGGGCTGCTTTCTTTGCAATAAGCTGAATCTTAGAACATTTAATTACCCATTAAAAAACAATTGAAAAATTTAAACTTAAGGGTCCTATCTTCCTTGTTTGATTTTTGATATCTGGGATCAAAACCAGGGCCTCACATATGATTGGAAAGCAGTCTACTACTGAGCTACATCCCTACCTCTATTTTTATATATTGGAAAATTAATCAACAAAAATCCAAAATTGTGATTCACACATTCATGAGGAAGAATTTCAAATATAAATTCTTATTAAACATAACCAAATTCATAATATATGTTCTATTCCCAAAATGATGATGTAGGACAATTAATGTAAAGCAACACGAAGAAAGACATGAGCTTCCTGGGGATAAGATGCCAGATGGAAGCAGCAGGAGAGACGAATTGCAGAGGAGTCACAGGGATCACTGCACGATGACACGTGTGTTCAACTCTTGGATTATGTGTGCGTGATTGTGTAAGTGTCCACATGAGTTAACACTTCTCAGGTGGACACTTGATATATGGGCCGTTTATGTGTATAATTTAGATGTCAGAGATAAGCAATATTTGCAAATCCTATCTCAGTGTTATTTTAATTTTAATTTTTCTAATGGCCAGAATTAAAGTTTTTGACATATTTATTGGCTATTTATACTTCTATTACTGAGAAGTGTCCACTCATTTCAATTGCCCATTTTTAAATTTTGAGGGTATCTAATTTTTTGAGTTCTCTGTTTGGTACATTCTTGACATCAGTTTGCTGTCTAAGGAATACCTGGCAAAATTTTCACATTCGGGAGGTGAAATAAAGCAGAGATGAAAGCTGAAACATCACAAAATTTACTTCATATATAAAATCAAATATATAAATCAGTTAAAAGACAAAACGAAAGACAGATGATAAGAAACAAAGCTGAATATTCTGCCAAAGTAAAGAGAACTAAGAGATGGAGGAATGTGGGAGGGAAGAAGATGAAAAAATTAAGGTGTTTCATGTCCGTGTATCAAGTTCTAGGATAAATGTTCCTATTATACACTGGAAACTCCATTGATAATAATTAATATTAACTAAAACTATAAAGGCAGAAAAAGAATGACAGAGAGCTAGATAATGACAGGTGACACTGAGAAACTCATGAACATCATTGTCATCCCCATGAGGCCTGGTGCTGTTTTCTTTCAGAAAAGAGCAGAACACAGCAACGTCACACATGGTCTCACTACAGCAAGAGGGATCTGCAAACCTCAACTGGAATGACCAAGAGCTGGATGAGGAAGCACTCTGCTCACAAATTAGGGGAGCAAAGGCGTAGACAACGGGGGTAACATTTACACAGCATCGGAACCTACATGGAAAACGCAACCATTCACAACACTAAGATTTGACATGTTTACAAAGCAAGAATCATTAGTACAAAAAATCATGATCTGTGCAAACAGACAAAAATGAAAGGTGATGAAACATTAAAAAGACAACAGAACACTGTCTCAGCAGCTATCATAGTTTCTTGAATAGATCTTGGCTACCAAATTTTTCCAGTGCACTCACATCAGATTCAGAAACTGCCCTCTCTGACGGTTCAGCCACGGAGCTGCCTATATAGCAGGAGGCCATGCAAATAGGGCCTCCCTGTGCTGATGAAAACCAGCCCAGCCCTGACCCTGCAGCTCTGCGGAGGAGCCCAGGCCTGGGTGCCCAGTTGTTCCCACTCAGTGATCGGGTCTGAACACAGACGGCTCACTATGCATTTCAGGCTGAGTTGGGTTTTCCTGTTTGCACTTATGAAAGGTAAATTATTGAGAACGAATGGTATAGAATGGGGGAGTGGACATGAGTGAGATAAACAGTGGACATACCTGACAGTTTCCAGAGCAGGATGTCTCTGTGTTTGCAGGTGTCCAGTGTGAAGTGCTGCTGCTGGAGTCCGGGGGAGACATGGTGCAGCCTAGGGCCGGGGAGGGGGTCCCTGAAATTCTCCTGTGCAGCCTCGGGATTCACCTGCAGTGATTACTATGTGAGCTGGGTCTGCCAGGCTCCAGGGAAGGGGCTGGAGTGGATCTCATACATCAATTACGATAGTAGTTACACAACGTACGCAGACTCTGTGAAGGGTCCATTCACCATCTCAAGAAACAATGCCAAGAGCAGGCTGTATCTGCAAATGAACAGACTGAGAACCGAGGACACGGCGATGTATTATTGTGCTAGATAAACAGTGAGGGGACATCAGTGTGAGCCCAGATGTCAACTGCCTGGCTGAGGCACTCAGAACCAGCAGGGGGCGCTGTGTTTCCTGGAGAAGCAGTTAGGGCCCCAGGAGCAGCTGCAGAAAAGGAAGGGGACAAGTAAGGGTTTCCTGTTGGTGTCTGGGGTTTCCTCCCTGTCTTCACATCCTAAGAGCCGAGGAGACCCCAAAATACATAGGCTTCAGATGACTTATGAAGTATCCAAGTTCAAGTAAATAATCTCTGTTAAATTTAATTGGATTCGTATATATTTATGTATTGACATTTTTTGTCTCCTAAATATGAATTTCACTTAAAGAGTAAACATGACTTGTTTCGAAGCAACTTATACAGTTGTGAAACTATGTTTCTTTTAAATGTAAAATAATCATCATCTTAAAATGAATCTGAATTTATCCTGATTGGGAGATGTTGGCTCAGGAAACGAATACTTCAGATTAGGAAATTGAATCTTTCACATCCCTATTTACAGGGTCTGAGAACAGGCAGCTCTCTCCTCACCTTAGCCACCTCAGGAGACCTGGTCCCCAGCCTCAGCCCCAGCACTACGTGGAGCCCTGCACTCTGGGAGGAGGGAAGAGAGGCAGCCGGGCTGAACTCAGGGCAGAGTCCACCAGGTTCTGTGTGCTCTTCCTGTCCAAGGGCACTTTGGGACCTTAGAAATTGAAATACAACATAATACAGTGCAACTCTCTCCCTCTCTCTCTCTCTCTCTCTCTTTCTCTCTCTCTCTCTCTCTCTCTCTCTGGGTTCAATCAGTTAATAATGGAGTATATGTAAGTTCAAATATTCCAGTTTCATTAATTCACTATTTCTTTCCTTGAATTTTCATAATTCTGCTTTACACATTTTCTTTTTATTGTCTCAGTGTGTAGTATCAGTTAATTCTATATTTATCAGTCACATATACCTGAATTTTCATAAAACAATGAAGTATATCTCTGCACATAATATTCATATGGTTATGGTCTTCAGGCATGTAGTGAACAGAAGAAAATCATTTGCACATCCAACCCCCACACATGCCTTTTCCTGAAGGCAGAGCTGAGGTAACGTTCTCACACAGACACCCCATCCCACAGCTGTGACCCAGGACCTCACAGTCCCACTCATCATGGGAAGCTGAATGCACCTCCACCTCCTCACCCTGCTCTGCACTGCACCTGGACCGGCATCATCACTGATGTGTCCTCTGTTTGAAGACTAAGATTTCCTGTTCCTGATGTGATGTCCCACGGGCATCTGCTGTTTCCAGTCCAAGAAGAGGACATCTTCCAGAATATGTCATCACCTGAGATGCAGCCAGACCCTCTCTCGTGAGCCTTTTGAATTCTACCTACCTGCAGATCCCTGAAATCTCCAAAACTTTTCATGAGTTTCCCACTCAGTTATTGAGTGTGCAGGCATGATTATGCAAATCCCATTTTCAACTGCTGATCTTAAAACCCTGGCTGAAGTAAGAGTGCAAATTTGCCAACAGAATGTGCTCCTGGCTTTTTCTCCAACCTGTAAAGTCATAGAAAACCATTACCCCCATATTCAAATCTACAAAAATATAGATATACACCATTAACTTTTCATGAGTCCATGAAAGAAATAAAATTGGAGATCGATCACAAGAAACCTAGAGAGACCGGATATCCAGAATCACAGTTGAGCCCTGCTTCCTGGTGGAGAAGGAGCTGCAGGCACACAGTGGAGGGAGCACTGAGGGGGAGGGAATGATGACTGGCAGACAGGAGGGGACCAGGATGAGCTCACATCATACTCCTGGGGCCACACAGCCTACATCTTATGTCCAATCCCACCCAAGATTTCAAGAGAAAGATTTGAAAAGATCACACAGGGTTCTGACAGGGGAAGGCAGGACTGATCAATGAGAAATGGACACAGATCCTGGTCCATAAAGAAGACACTCAGGGAAGAACATTTCCGGAAATGTACCCTACTGGGAGAAAAAGGATTCTAACACCAGAACAACTACCCATCCTTCAAATGTTATTTTACATAGTTAAAATCAAGGATAGGAGAAATAAATTAAGGGAAATGGACTGTCTCACAGAAAAGATTTGATGTTTAGTGGAATATGAGCAAAATCCCTAGACTTTCCTTGTGACTGTTACATGGACAGGAAATCACAGAGGATGCAGAATCCCACATTGTCATGCACAGCAGTGTGATGAGAGTGGATCAGAGCTGAAGGAGCTGCAGGAACCAGGTTCATCTGAGAGGAGAACTTAGTGAAGCTGCAGACAGCAAAGGAGACTGAGGAGAGGACAGAAGAGCCTTGTGCAGGCTCTGGCTCCACCACCTGCCAGACCATGCTTGGAGCCCCCAGGGCCTCAGGCTCATTTCTCTCTTTTCCCTTGGTGTTCATTGCAAGGTTTATCTCCTCCTCCTGGGTATTTGGGAAATCCAGGTGTGCCATCAGGTGCAGCTGAGTCACAGACTCAGAAGGACACACATATTCCTGCAGGGAACTGGCCACATACCTGGGAGACTCACGAATAAGTTTATGTCTGTGTCTTCCCTTTGTGTCCATGTCTGCCCTGGGATCTGAGGTCATGAATGGAAGAGACCAGTAACTGCAACTCACCGGTCCTATACTGTGTCTTCCCTGGTGAAAATGTGTCTTGCACAACCTGAGTGTCTTTCATGGAGATGAGCCTGTCTACCAGGAAGCTGCTGTCACAAACAGGCTACCCTGACACCTCTTGACCAGGGTCGGTAGGCAATGGTGCTAGATCCACTTCTGTACTCTCCAGTTCCTGAACTGATTCTGCTCCCAGAATTTCTGTGCAATGTCTCTGGGACCATTTTTGGACCTACAGCTTCCAGTTAATGTGCCCAATTGCAGTGCTGGCTCCTGTTCCTGGTGATGTCTACTGCATGGGATTCTGATTTCCAGGCATATCTAGTTGGTGGCAGTGAAGTCCAGGGCCAAGACAAAGTGTGCATATACATACATACCCCACCTCTTTTGGGAGGCCCTGGAACCCACATTGCAAAAGAGTCTTCACTGGGATGCAGTATTGGAGCCATGCTGGAGTCAACCTTATCCTTTTCAGGTCTCATGCAGGCCCTGCTGGATCGGTGCAACCTATGGACCCTTCCCATGATCAAAGCTAAGGAGCCTGGAGGTGCACTGACCCAGCCAGGAAGCTGCTCTGTCCTGGAGCCTCAATAAATGACATGAAGTTTGGGTCTTGCCATGGAATCCACCTACTCATGTGAACAGGGACAGGATCACATGGGATACCTACCAGGAAGTCCAGGCCCAGGCTATATTCACAGGTCACCAGAGCCAGTGACCTAGGTATTGAACCTACATCAGCCTGATTTTGCTCCCAGAGTTTCAATGCAAGTTCCTATACCTGGGTCTTGGCTGGTTGTGCCTCAGTACAGGAGGACCAACTGACTGGGTCCAGCCAAACCTCCTACATATGGAGCTCAGGGTCTCACATTGACTTGTGTTCTTGGTTGGATGACCATCTGTAGACCATCTCCTCCTCACCACCTCAGGTCCAGAGCAGTATGCAGACAGGGGACCCAAAGTATATTCCATGTCCCCACCCATGAATCACATCTGCATTGTGCTCAGGACAAACTGAGTCTCTGACCAGGAAGAGAGGTTCCTGAATGGGGGAGCAGGGAGAGGATGGATGGACAATCCTTCAACTCTGGCCGCTTTCTATGCTGTAACCTCATGGGAGGACTGCTGGACAGGATGCTTGAACCTCCCTAGTTCCTGAAGCTGTCCTAGGGCCCAGGTTCCTAAGAGTGACCTAAAGACAGGCTCCACCCAACCATAGTGACTGGACTCTTGGAGAGGTCACTGTCCAGCCCCAACAGACCTCTTGGAAAACCCAGGTGGCTCATACCCTTCTTGATTGGGCCTCCCTGTCAGTATGAATATCTCCAGCTCCAGGACACACTTAGAAGCTCAGGGTCAAGCTGAAGGAATCTCTGACACTGGCCCACCATTTTCTGTGTGTTGGAGACACTGTAGAAAATGCATGAGACCAGGACAGTGCCCTTCCTGAAAGGTGGGTGGCAGCAGGGTGTTCATGACCTGCTCTGCACATCTGTAACCCAGGACCAGTTGCCAGATCAGGGGCTTGTTCCTCCAGGACCTGGGACCATCCATGACCTAAAATTACAAGTTTGTAATGACTGCAGATGTTTAATAAATATCCTGTTTTGGGGGTGAGTTTACATAACTAAGTAATGCAAGGAGAGACATGTAAGAAGGGTTCTTAGTGAAGTGAATATCTCATCAGTAAGGGGCTGGAGCATAAGGAGAAAATTTCTTAAAGCCAAAGCTACAACATGTTGGGAAACACACTTATCTCAGTGTGTCAATGTGTTGTTCACTTGGTTTTGACACCAGGGCTGGGTGAGTGGTATGCACTGTGGTGGAGGGTTAGAGAGTGGCAGATACATGGACCATGTGAATGAGATCAATGGGTAGAGACAAAGAATAATGGATATGACCTGAATTATGTAAACACTGAAAAATTGTGTTTCGTGAATGAGACCCAACATGATTAATACAAGTTCTTAGGCAAGACTTTTGAAGTTGAGCCATCAAAATTCCCATCCAAGTCCTATTCTGAATGGGATCCGATATCTAGGCCCAGACCACACATCACTGGGCTGCTCTGAGGACCTAGGGTCTTGCTGTGGAACAGCTGGGATCTCTGCAACCCAGACAGGTGCTGGTGAAACCATCCCAGGAAGCCTGGCTGATATCAGAGGAGTCCATGGGTCTTTCTGGAAACACATGTGGAATGGATAGTGTCTCACTCTCAGAGGCAACAGTGGGCTTTCCTGTACTTGATGGTTGCAGGATGGGGTTAGTGCTCAGCATCACAGACAATGAATGATACCCCAGAGCAGGTTCATGTCATCTAAGGACCACATGAACTTGAGTTCACACAGCAGAGCCTGGTCCTTGAAGTGTTTGAGTCTCACTTTGGTGAGTTCTGCCTGGAAAGAATGTAGAGAGGCTGGAGAGGAAGCATTTCCCCAAACAGGATAATTACATGGACCCCAGCACCGTACTGCTGCATGGACCATGTTGAACTACTTCCTTCTTCTTAGGCTGGATCAAGCCTAGAGTTAAGAAGTTTCCTGCCTCATGAATATGCAAATACCCTGAGTCTGCTGAGGTAAATATAGATATGTCTGTGCCCCAGAGCAATCCACAGCCATCATCCCTCTTCTGCAAAATCACCCAGAGCTCAGCTCCTCAGCATGCACTGGACCTGGAAAATCCTCTTTGTGGTGGCAGCTGTGAAAAGTAAGATGATCCACAATCCTAGGGCTGAAGGAGGGACCAGAGCCTGTCAGGGGGCACTGTCTCCAACTCCTGTCTTCTCTCCATAGGTGCCCATGGTCAGGTGCAGCTGGTACAGTCTGGGGCTGAGGTGAGGCGGCCTGGGGCCTTGATGAACCTCTCCAGCAGGTCTTCTGGCTACACCTTCACAGAGTACTTCATGCACTGAGTGCAACAGGGCCCTGGACAGAGGCTGGAGTGCATGGGAATTATCAGCCCTTACAATGGTGAAGCAAACGATGCTCAGAAGTTTCTGGGCAGAGTCACCTTCAGCAGAGACACCTCCTCCAGAACAGCCTACATGGAGCTAAGCAGTCTGAGGTCTGAGGGCACAGCCGTGTATTACTGTGCAAGACACAGTGTGGTGACTACATCCTGAGTGTGTCAGAAAAACAGAGGAAGGAGCAGCTGCCTTGATACTGAGTTGACAGAGATGATGAAGCTGAACGCTTGCTTACAAAATAGGAAATTTTCAGAGAAGACGAACAATGGATTCTGGTTACCCTCAGATGATATGGAGAAATCACCACAGCCCAGTTTCTCTACATCCTAAATATTTGGGGTAGAGAAACCTTCCAAGTAATAAGGTTGAAACACACAATGCCAAGAAATAATAGTATGAGCATGTAGTTTCCAACCAATGGCATTAATGCCAGGGGAAAATGTGGTTGATTAGAATATGTCTACTTTTAAACACTAAGGGATTGCAAAACTTGCCTTGTCTGTTTCTATTTATTACAATGTCCTGTTAGAGAGTGTTTGTGTGTTCAGATAAGCTGAGGAATAGGTACAGGAAAAAAACAATTATAACTGTTATCACCACTTTTGGTGAAAATAGTTCTTGAAAAACTAGATAAAGCAATTACACTAGAGAAAGAAACAAAAGCAATTTAGATAGGGAAAGAAGAAATTATCACTATTTGCAATTGACATCCTCCTCTACATAGAAGAACCAAAAAAATCCATCAAAATATACCTAGAACTAATAACTTATTTCAGTAGTATACTACTGAAAAATCAAGAGCATTTCTGTTGCCAGTAACAAATTCACCAAGAGTGAAATTTGGGAAAGAATACCTTTCACAATATCATCATCAAAAATGAAATACTTAGGCATTAACCAAACAAAGGAATGGAAAGACCTCTACAATAAAATCTACAATACTCTGAAATGGATGATGAAATAGTATATCAGAAAATTGAGATATACCCTTTCCTGAATAGACAGACCCAGTACAATTATAATGGCCTTACTTCCAAAAGTGGTTAATAGATTTAATGCAGTCTAAAGAATATCAATAACATTCCCCAGAAAACTGGAGAAAGCAATCCTAACACTCATATGGAACTGGGAAAGACCTAGTATAGCAAAAGAAATTCTAGGCAACAAGGGAAGGACAGATACCATCGCAATCCCAGACTTCAACTTATACTACAAAGTTTCAGTGATGAAAACAGCATGGTATTGTCAGAAAAACAGACTTGTGGATCAATGGAACTGAATAGAAGATGCAGATACTACTGCATGCACACTCAGCTACACTGTCTTTAACAAAGGGGCCAAATCACTTCCCTGGGGGAAAGATAGCTTCTTTCACAGATGGAGCTGGGAACACTGGATATCCACCTGCTGAAGGTTGAACTTAGACCCATATCTTTCACCATACCCTGAACTCAAATCTAAATGGATCAAACATGCAACTTTAGAAGAGAGACAATTTTTCTGTTGGAAGACAAAATAGGTAAAACTCAAAGACATAGTTATAGGCAAGGACTTTCTGAAGAAAATCGGGTTGTGCGAAAAATAATTGAAGAATCAACAAATGTGATCATATTCAATGAAAAAGCTTTTTGCACATCCAAGAAAACATAATCAAAGTGAAGATATAACCTACAAAATGGGAAAAAAAATTCCAGCTACTCCTATGACAAAAGACTAATATCTAGAATATATAAAGAATTCAAAAATGTAGACCCAGTCCAAAAATGGGCATCTGAAATGAATAGACACTTCTCAGATAAAGTAATAAAATTAGCCAATAAATTTCATGGAAAAATATTCAGCATCACTGGCGTTTTGAGAAATTCAAATTAAAACAACACTACAATTCTCTCTCTTCCCAGAAGAATTTGCTACCATCAAGATATTAACCAAAAAAACAAATGCCAGCCAGGCTGTGGGGAGAAAGAAACCTTTCTTTTGTGTTGGTGGGAATGTACACTGGTATAAACTCTAGAAAACTAAAACTAATACAACCCCTCAAAAAACTAAAATTAGTATTTCATTTGGCCCAGCTCTTCTCTTTTTAGTTATGTTCCCCAAAGAGTTAATATATCATAACACAGTTCTGTATGTATATTCGTGTTTATAGCAGCAATTACTAATAGCTAATTCTTGGAAACAGCCTATGTGCCCATCAACAGATGAATGGATAAAGATATGGATATGGGCATGGCTGTCGCTTCTCGGCCTTTTGGCTAAGATCAAGTGTGATATTGGCATGGCTGCATATAATCATGCTACAATTCATGCAAGAAGGGAAAGGTGTGAACAACTAACTATACTTTCTGGAAAAGACAGTATGTGTGCATCACATATGCAATTTTTTTAGAGTATTTAATATGAGTTCCTGTCAGATATTTTCTGGGGTTTGGTTTTTGTTTTTCCTTTGTTTTTTATGAGTTTTTAATTTTGTTTTATTTTTTCTCTTTGCTTTAAAACGTTCAGACTTTCAGCCATTGAAAAAGTGCAATTGAAAACAACACTGAAATTTCACTCTGCCCTACTGTGAATGACCATTATTAAGGGCTGCTAAAACAACAAATGGTGGCTAGGTTCTAGGCAGAAGGAGCACTTCTACTTTGTTGCTGTTGCCAATGTAAAGAGGTAAAACTGCTATGGAAATCTGTATGAAAATGCCTCAAAAATCTAATACTAGATATTCCATTTGACCCAGTTTTACTACATCTGGGTATCTTCCAAACAAGTTAAAAACACTGTAATACAATGGGCCATGTATGCCCATGTTTATAGTAGCACAATTCATAATGGAGAATTCTTTTGGCAACTAACATACCCATAAAGAGATGAATGGATAAAATTAAGTGGTATATTTACACAATGGAGTACAACTCAGGTATAAAGAAAGATAAAATGCAGTCCTGTTTTTCACACATCATAATTTAAATATTGGATAATTTTTATATGATAAACTAAAAAATTAATAAATACCAAAATAAATGGGAGGTTGTAGGAAACGGTGGGTGGGGGAGCTTTATCAACATGAGAAGAGGGAATTGGGAGACATACTAGGGATGTCAGAAGAAAGAGAAGTAAGGATTTAGATGTGATATGATTATGTACCATTTCCCAAAGATTAATGCATTTATTATATAATACGAATGTACACTAAGTGAAACACACACATGCACACACACACACACACACACACACACACACACACACAAGCTCACACCCTCCCTACAGGATATTCAGCACCAAAAGTGGGCACTCAGATCGAGCAGTGAGTACAACTGACCTGAAGAGGGCGCGCGTGAACTTCAAGTGAGCCCAGGATCAGCATCTGGTGTTTGGATTCGCAGAGAAACAGAAAGAAAACACAGACACAGAGAATGAAGCTGGGAAGTGAGGGGCTTTCTGTCAGTCCCTGGGGTTTCCGCTCTTTTCCATTGTATAAACGTCAGAGATGTTGGAGTAAATTTACTGCAATTGATGTGTGATATATCCAGGTTCCAATAAAAAAAATATATATATACACATATGTATATGCGTCCTAGCTTATTTCCTTTGTGTAATGTCAAGAAAATTTACTGAAAGGGCAAATACAATTTGGATACACCTGAAAATAAAAGGTAAATATTCAGGATTTATGTGTCCTTGGAATGTTAAGTCATCATCCTCTAAAATCAACCTGTCAATGTGTTCATTATAAGGAGAGATGGAACCAAGCTGGAGTCTTTGTTTTGGAGTACAGAATCAAGTCCTACACAACCCAATCTACAGGGTCTGGACACTGCCCCTCTGAGGCATCCACACCTAAAACTTGCTGCATAGAGGGAGGGCATACAAGTAGGGCCTGCCTCTGCTGATGAAAACCAGCCCAGCCCTGACCCTGCAGCACTGGAGAGGAGCTCGGTCCTAGACGCCAAAATGTTCCCACTGGGTGACTTAGGCTGAACACAAATGGCCCCCCATGGAGCTTAGGCTCATCTGGGTTATCCTTGTAGCTACTTAGAGGGAGATTTGTGGAGAACAAGAGATACTGAGTTGTGAGGAGACATGAGTGGAATAAACCATGGACATGAGTGACAGTTTCCTGAGCAGGACGCCTCTACGTTTGCAGATGTTCAGTGTGAGGTGCAGCTGGTGGAGTCTGGGGAAGCCTTGATGTAAACTAGACAGTCCCTGAGTCCCTGCAGTGCAGCCCATGGATTCAACTTGTATACTGGCTGTGTGACCTGAGTTTGCCAGGCTCTGGGAATAAAAACTCGAGAGGGTCTCAAGTATTGGTATGGTAGAACATATTATGTAAACTCCATGGAGACCTGATTCACCACCTCTGGAAATAATGACAAAAGTATGCTGTATCTAGAAATGAACAGTGTGAGAACCACGGACACAGGCATATATTACTGTGCAAGAGACATAGAGAGGGGATATCAGTGTGAGCTCAGACACAAACTTCCCTACATGAGTTCTTAGGGCCAGCATGGGGCACTGTGGATCCACTGAACACCAGAAATGTCCCCAGGAACAGGTAGAGAGAATGAAGTGGGGAGTGAGAGCTTCCTGTTAGCTTCTATGGGATTTTCTCTGTCTTGACATCAGATGACCTGAAGAGAACTTGAGGCGAAAGATTAGGGCATAGTCCCCACCTGGACACTTGACATGACCTGTCAATCATGGAGCCAAATCATGGCTGGCATGCGTGTTCAGAGAAGCTTTGAATTACTCTTTGGTATAGTCTGGATTTAACTTCCAAAGAAGATATTTTAAAAAATGGCTGCAATTGATTTCATTGTCACTTCCCTTTTGTTCTTGCAATGGCCCACTCTGTATACAGAGCAAATATTCTCTTCTCTTTGGAGCACATATTCCCTTGAGAACTTCCTTCTGCACTACTTTTTCACCTCTTTTATCTTGGTTGTGCTGTACAATTGCTGAAAGAACCACTGGTAACCTTTTTGTCCATTTCTGGTGTGATGTTGCAGGTGCACCTGTGATTCCCAGTACAGGATGAGGATGTCTTCCGGAACATGCCACAACTTGAGATGTTGCCAAATCTTCACTGTTGGACCTTATGAACTCAGGCTTCCTGGAGCTCCCTGAAATCTCTGATACTTGCTTGTCAGGAGTTTCCTTCTGCTTCCTTTTTATGTGCAAACTGAGTATACAGTCATCATTGTCCAG
>NW_028258437.1:0-42322 GCF_053883595.1 Heterocephalus glaber
GTGGGCAGACCTGCCTGTCTGCAGCGGGCTGATTCTGCGTGTGTTCCGCGGGACTGGGGACCTCGGCAGGGTGTGGGCAGACCTGTCTGTCTGCATCGGGGTGATTCGGCATGTTCCGCGGGACTGGGGACCTCGGTAGGGTGTGGGCGACCTTCCTGTCTGCAGTGGGGTGATTCGGCGTCTTCCGCGTGACTCAGCTAAACATGAATTTGCTACATGAGTAAATATGACTTGCATGCACTTCAAAGGCCCTTGTGGATTTTGTGAGTTTAGATTTCTTTTGAATCCTGAGTCATCATCTAAAAATGAATCTGATAATTTCATCCCCATGAAAAGGTGTTGCCTCATGCAGAAATTAATGCTTCAGATTAGGGAATTAAATCCATCACATCCCTCTCCAAGGGTCTGAGAACACACAGCTCTGTCATATGTAGGCTGCTTCAGGAGACCTTGTTCCCGGGATCAGCATGAGCACCATATGGAGCACTGTGTTCAGGGGAGCAGGAAATAGAAGCAGCCTGACTGGGCTCAGGGCAGTGTCCAAAGGCCTCAGTGAATGCTTTCATGATTTCTGAAAAGGAGTACGGACTGCACTTTGTTTATGGAACTTAGAAATAGGGATTTGTAACATTCTATTTTGGACATTTTTGTCTCTCCTCCTCCTCCTCCTCCTCCACCTCCTCCTCCTAATTCCTCAATCCCTCTCTCTCAAGTTTCAACCTATATATCAGTAAAGTAATACAGAATTTTTAAGATGAAATACTCCTATTTCATAATAATTATTTTTCCTTAACAGATTCTCATAATTCTGCCTTTATATATTTCTTTATTTATCTCAGTTAATTCTGTATTGATCAGTCACAATTCTATTCCTAAACTTTCCTTAAATACTCAAACATATCTCTATACTTAATAATGTCATTCATATGTTTATGGATTTCTGTAAAGTACATATAGAGTGAACAGAAGAACATCATTTCCACACTCAGTCAACACATAGTTACAGTTCCTGAAGTCAGAGCTGAGAAGTCTTCACACATAGACCACTACACCGCAAATGTTACCATGGCCTTCATGAACACTCATCCTGGGTATCAAATGAGTTTTCACCTCCTAAGCCAGCTCTGCAGCACGCCTGGAGCACAATCACAACTGATGTGTCCTGTATTTAAGGACTGAGTATTTCTGTATGAAATGATGCCCCTGTTATTTCTAGTTCAGGATGAGCACATCTTCCAGAATATGCATCACAGGACTTGTGGCCAGATCTTCACTTAGACCTTCTGTAATCCAACTTCCTTAAGATCCCTAAAATCTCTAAATCTTCTCATGAGTTTCCATCCATTTCCTTTTTCTGTGTCTTTGTGTATTCAATCATGATTGTCTAAATGTCATTTTCAATTAGTGATCTTAGAACCTGGACTCAAGAAAGAGCACATATTTGGCCACTGAAGGCTCTTCTGGATTTTACTGAAACCTGTGAATACATAGAAAATTATTGCCTACATAATCAAATTTACAAAACTCTTGAAAAAATAAACATCTTTATTTTTTAATGGGTTCATGAAAGAAATAAAATTGCAGGTTGAACAAACACAAAGAAACCTGTAGAGACAGGAATGTCCATAGTCACAGATGAGCCCTTATTTCTGGCTCAGAAGGAGTTCAGGAAATATAGCAGAAGAAACACTGGTGGGGACATAGTAGATGGCTGTAGGACCGAAGAGGACTAAATAAACAATGAGAGCTCCTGCGGGCAAACACCACACATGTTACCGACAGAATCCTGAGAATCTCAAGTTGAGGATTCAAGTAGATCTCTCAGGGCTCTGAGCGGGGGCGGGGAGGGAGGGAAAACTGACCACTGAGAAATGGACCCAGAGCATTTTCCAGTCTGACACTCAGAGAAGAACTTTTCCACAACCTTATCGTTCATGGAGAAAAAGAATTTTCCTAGATACAGACCAGACACCCATCATCCTAGTATGGAGTCAAAATAGTGCATAGGAAAAAATAATTTAAAGGAAATGCACTGTGCCCCAGAAATGAACACATTAGAAGAAAATGCAACAAAACCTTGGTCATCCTTGTGAAGGTCACAAGGACAGGAAATCATGGAGAAGTCATCGTGAGAACACAGAATTCACCATAGTCATGACCACCAGCATAATGAAAATGGATTAGAGCTGCAGAAGCTGCAGGACCCATGTCCATCTGAGAGGAGAACTTGGTGAAGCCAAAGAGCAGACAGCAGAGAAGACAGAGGAGAAGACAGGAGAGCCCTTGTCCATTCTCCATCTCCACAAACTACCACACTCTTCTCACATCTCACAGGGCCTCAGGCTCATTTCTTCTTCTCTCCTTGGAGTCCTTTGCAAGGTTTTGTTCCCCTCTTGGGATTTTTGGGACATTCGGGTGTGTCCCTGAGTTTCATCTAGATTCACAGCCCCAGGATGATACAATACACATTCCTTCAGGGAACTGGAAACATATCTGGGAGACTCAGTGTCCATGTCTGCTGTGGAATCTGATGGCATGAGATGAAGAAACCAGCAGCTGGAAGCCACCAGAAAAGCACTGTGACCTTACTTTTGACAAGGTGTCTGGCAGAAGCTGGTGTCCTTCTTGGAAATGAAGTAGCTCATCAGGCAGCAGTTGACCCAAACTCGTTTCCCTGACACTACATCACTGAGGTCAGTGGGCAATGGTGCTGCCTCTCCATTTGTTTTCTTCAGGGTCTCCATTATATAGATGGGGCTTCAGGAGACTCTAAAGGACACATAGCTTAATGTGCCTGTCCTCAGCTGCAACCCCAGGCTCATGTCCTTGGTGGTGTCTACAGCATAGGGTCCTGACACCCAGGGTTAGAGAGTTGGTGGAAGTGAGACCCAAGGCCCAACCTGGCTGGAAGCCATTTGAAAAGTTCCCAGCCTGAACTTCTTTATCCAGGTCATGCCTGTGTCACCCTAGTTCTCCTCAGTACATGTGCAGCCCTTGCTTGGCCAGTCAACCCATGGACTCTTCCATGGGTGACACTAATGAGGCTGGAGGTGTGCTGATACAGCCAGGAGGCTGCTCTATTTTGGAGCCATGATAATTGACATGAGGAGTGGGTCCTGCTATGGAGCCCACCTGCCCAGCTGATCAGGGACAGGTTCTCACATGTGCACCACTGGGAGTTATAGGTCCAGACCACACAAATGGGTTCCCAACATCTCTGAAATGATAAAATCAACCCCAATTCTTAGGGAAGATTTTGTAATCTGCATTATCAAGATTCACATTCAAGTCCCATACTTGGTTGGATCAGAACACAGTCCTGGACCACACATCAGATCACTGGTCTGAGGACCAGGGGCCTCCATGTGGAACAGATGGGACAGCATCAACCCACTCTGGTTCTGGAGAAACCATTCTAGGAGGCTTGGCTGATATCAGAGATATCCGTGCATCATCCTGAGGACTCATGTGAGAAGGATAGTGTCCCTCTGTCATGTCCATACTACAGTCACCCTCCATGCCAAAATACAGTAAGTAGAGAAATCTTACAACTAATAAGGTTGTCACAAGCAATGCCAGGACGGTATTCCTGTAGACATAAATTTCAACTCAATTGGAGAAATAACTAGAAACCAAGTTTTTCTACCTTATGCCAATGTTCTGTCTAATTTGTGAAAAGTACCAAGAATGTCTCCCAGAATGCCTCAGCCATTTCTGTTCAGCAGAATTTACTTATTGTCCAGGTTTATGTTCAATGTCCATGAGATTTTCCTGTTTGTTTTAGAAGTCTTATGATTGTCTTTCATATTTTGTTTAATTTTTATATCATTCCTCTAGGATGGTAAGATACAGGCCCAAATTCATTCCTGTGCAAGTAGATATCCAGTTATACAAGACCACTTGATAAAGAGACCCCTCTTTCTCCATTATTACTTATTAACTCACTATTGAAGTTAGTTGACCATATGTGTGTGAAAATCTTGCCCCTGGCTGCTCCCTTCTTGCTCACTTCCTGGCTGCCATGGGTTGAGCAGCTTTGCTCCACTATAATGGAGCATGCAGTCTCCAGCTGGGAGCCAATTGAACTTGGACTGAATCCACTGAAACTGTCAACCAAAATAAGCTTCTCCTCCTTTAAGTTGTGGGAGTCAGGTACTTTTTCCCAGGGTAGGAAACGTTATAATATAATAAGCAAAGATTAGCAAAGCTCTCAAAGCAAAACTGAGATTGTCCTGAAGGTGGAAATTTTCTACATTAAGACTTCTGATTCAGCTTTGGCCCAAGCCCAACCCTGCACAAATCAAAGTTCAGAAGTGCCAGCCCCGAGAACCTTCTTAGCCAGGATTCACCCCGAGTGGTTCTACTTTACTGGAGAGGTGACGGTGGAAGGCACAAAGCCATTCAGTTCCCTTTTGCCCTAATCTAATATACATTTGAAGTTAAATTAGAGTTTCCAGTGAATTAAATTATGAACAAAAAATTTTGTGCTGCTCTGCTCTCTATTTAGATTATTAATTTCTTCTTTCTTCAACTCCATATCTTTTCAATTTTTTCTGAAATTTTCTGCCTTCAATATAAATTTTTAAACTCTATTATGAAATGCATTTTTAAAAGAACATTTTTAAAGTTGTTTTCTCTCTCCTTTCCTCTCTCCTTCCCTCTGTTTTCTCCTTGTTCCATCTTGGCTTTCCCCTGTTTTCCATAATAATGTACTAAATTACGCTCCCATAACCTTTCTGATATTTATTATTTTTGCGTTCTTCATAAAACTCAGTCTAGTGCCTGGGATTTAGTTCAGTGGTTCTGCCACCTTCCTAACAAGTGCAAGGTCCCAAGTTCGATCCCTGGTACCAAAAAAAAAAAATTAATTAATTAATTAAAATACAGTCTAAGTTGCATGAGATGAACCTGCATATAGTATTCTTTTCATTTTCTCTGATGATTACTGATGTTCAGCACTTTTTCAAATACCTGCTGTTCATTATTATGTTTCTCTTTTGACAAATGTCTTTTAAGATATTTCCTTTTCATTGTTATTACTTTTTATGCTATTCTTTTGTTTGAGTTCCTTACACATTCTCATAAAAAACCCTTTGTCACAACCATTGTGATATTTTGTCCATTTTGGGGGGCTACTTCTTTATGTTATGGAATTTTCTAGTCCCGCATATGCTCTGACAGAAATCCCTTGCCCAATGTGTAATTGCAAATGTCTTCCCCCATTCATCACATTTGCTCACATTTCCAGGAATTATTTCCTTTGCTATGAGGGAGCTCTCTTGGTTGATGTAATCCAATATGTCTATTTGCTCTTTTGTTTTCTGTGTTTTTTGGGTCTTCTCAAAGATTGTTTTTAGCCAAAATGATATTATAATGTATTTCCACTGTGTTTTAAGTGGATATATAAATTTTGGTCCTACATTTAAGTCACTAATATGATTTGATTTTGTATATGATAAGAGATATGGTCTGCATTCATCCTTCTGCATTTGGACAGCTTCCAGCATCATTTGCTGAAGAGACTGTCCTTCCCCCAGTATGTGTCTTGGTGCCATTGTCACAAATCAATTATTTGTGAATGTGTGAGTTTATTTCTGCTCTCTCTCTCTCTCTCTCTCCTCTCTCTCTCTTCTGTCTGTATGTGTGTGTGTGTGTGTGTGTGTGTGTGTGTGTGTACATGCTTTAATGCCAGTTCCATGTTATTTTGATTCCACAATTTTGGAATATAAGTTTTTATATTTGAGTTGCCTACTGTGAGAGTTAACTGACTGTGTCAACTTGGGTAAGAAATGTGCAACTAATTCGATCAGAATAACCTGGGTGTGGGTGAAGGGATTTACTGAAGACAGAATTTGAACCAGAGAAGTTGGGTCATTGCTGTGATGCTACAATAAACATGTGGCTCAGAAGCATTTGAAACCAGCATTTGGGAAGAATTTGTATAGTTTTGGAGATGCCAGGTGAAGAAGCAGCCTGGAATGTGGTAAGCCAGACTTAATGGGAGATTCATGACAGAGCTCCGAAGATCAAGGTGCTGACAGAAATAGAGCTGGTGAAGATCAGTTTCGAGAGGTTTCATTTAGGAACATCCACTGCACTGGTTGTTGACTCCAAACTAAGTTCACTGTGCTTTGGCAGAAAATTTTTCTGCATCTTGCTTGTCCGCAGAGACTGAAGGAGACTGAGATTAAGTGCAGTGGACTAATGAATCTGGAAGAAGAAATTTCAAGGCAGTCTGACATTGAGTTAGTGGCATGGCTACTATTGGGGGAACTTAGCCACCTCTATCTTGAGAATCAAGAGCAAAGGTCCCAGCAGAATCAGTTAAAAACTTTCAAGTTTGACCATAAAGAATGTCCAGTAAACTTGTGGCCTACAAAGATGGAATAGAGGAGAACTTGTTTGCTGAAAAGATCAGCAATAAATAGTCACAAATTCACTTTGGAAGACTACAAGAAAAGATAGCCTGAGAGCAACACAGGAACTAGTAGGACTCCATACTTTGCAGCCCCAAATTGCAAAGATGAAAGACTTTGCTTTGAGAAGACAGCCCCAGAGCACCGTGGTTCATATCAGTGTTTGCCTTGGGAATTTGTTCCTTAGTATTGAGTTCATAGTGCTTAGCAATCCAGACATGGAATTCCTGAAGTGAATATAGAAGGAAGCCTAGTTACTGCTTCCACTGGTCACAAACACTGCATTTTTCCATGTGGTGCTGGTTTGAGGTGCATTCAGAATGAAAAATTATAGAATCAGGAAGGCTTCCTTCAGATTTCAGAAGTCCTGGGAGGCAGGCAGTGTGCACCTAAGAGGGCAGTGTGTAAACCTCTTTGTGAGTAGCCAAAAGGATAGTGGAGACCAGAAACATGGAGAAGCCAATAACATGAACTGTCTGAAGAAAGCTGCAAGAAGTGAGCAAAGCCATCTCAAGAGCAGCCATGAGAGGTGCAAGCACCAGCATGCTGTAGGGCCAGCACCATCCAAGCCTTTTGGAATTCACGTCTTGTTGTAGATTGCCACAGAAGCTGGAAATGGAAAAGAGGGCTTAATGTTTTCCTGGCTAGATTTTGGTCTTCTTTGGTCATATTCCTTTCTACTCCCTGTTTTACATGGGCATATTTATTGTATCTTGGAATTGTTTTCATTTGGATACAGGGTCACAGCTAAGAGTTTGCCTTAAATCTAAGAGGAGACTTTGGACTTGGACTTTTGAGCAATGCTGAAATTGCTAGGGCTTTGGCAACACTTAGAGTTGGTCAAATGCTTTTTGCATAAAGGAATGCACATGCGTTTTTTGGGGGGGGGACTGGAATTTTATGGCTTAGATAGCTAGACGTCCTCTCATTTCCTCATATGGATGTAGGTGGTGCTTTTCAGAGATGGCCACATCTAGGGTGTGCGAATGAAGACTTAGGGTGTGTAACTATGGAATCGTGGGTGTGACAATTGGATGAGATAAGGGATAGATTTATTATTGCTCTGGGTGTGGGTAATGGTAAGCTCTACCCTGTTTGTTGGTACCACTAACAAATAGGCTCATAGCCTGGATGAAATATAAAGAGAAAGATGGAAGCTAGACTTTGCACCCTCCTGCTTCCCATGACACAGACTGTTTCTCCCCCAGATGACAGGATGTGTTAAAGTGGAAGTCATCCTAGACTTAATGTGACAACTGCAAAATGACAATATAAGAAGATCTCAGTGAACATGGAGACCACCTGATAGGATAGGGACAAAGGTAGAAGGCAGGATCTGTGATGGCATCAGCACTGAGGATGTAAGGACCAGAGCCAGAGAAGATGAGGAGAACTGGGCTGGGTCTCAGGAAGGGAAAAGGGTTTGTAGGAAATGGACTCTGATTTCGGGATGATGGGATTATACTTTGACTACCTTCCAACAGTTCCTGTAGAACATGTGGTCTCTTATCAGAGTGAAACACAACTTCAGTTTAAGAGAATTGGTCTCATAAGACAGAAAATATAAGAGCAACGTGATCTCACTCTTTCCCCTCATATAAAAGATTCCTAATATGCAAACTATCATTCAAGTTCTAGGTTCAAATTCCCTTCTTGGGCTATGGGAACTCATAGTCCTTTTCTCCCATCCAAGTATTAACCAGGCCCGACCCTGCTTAGCTTCCGAGATCAGACGAGATCGGGTGTGTTCAGGGTGGTATGGCTGTAGATCTCCTAGTCCTTTTCTGAGAAGGGCCGGAGAATGTAGAGCTCTGGTCTAGAAAGTGAGGCTGTTGGATCTTTTCCTGTGCCTGATGACTGGTTCATGAGATGAGTAAGAGTGATGTACAAAGGACCCAGGTGTACATAGTGACAGCAGGTGACTGATATGAACTAATGACACTTGTCCACAGGTGTCCTGTCCCTGGTGCAGCTACAGCAGTCTGGACCTGGCCTGGTGAGGCCCTCACAGACCCTGTCTCTCACTTGCTCAGGCTCTGGATTCTCCATCTCCACTGCTGTTTACTGGTGCTACTGGATCTGCCAGACCTAACAGAAGAGGCTGGAGTGGTTGGGGGAAATAGGTTATGATGATGTCAGTAAGTACAACCCGTCTCTCACTAGCCACAACTCCATCTACAGAGACATGGCCAAGAGCCAAGTTTTCCTACAATTGAACTCTGTCACCCTTGAGGACACAGCTTGTATCACTGTGTGAGATACAGTGAAGAGCATGAGCCCAGACACAAACCTCCTGCAGGGATGCTCAGGACCAGCAGGGGGCGCTAAGGAAACACAAAGTGCAAGGGATCAACTTGAGAGCAGCTGAGAAAAATGGAAGCGTTTTCTTTCTACTTAGTTGTCATCTCTCCCAGGACACAGGGGCATGGAGATCCCAGTTACTCTCCTGTCTCTTAACTTACAATATTGTGTGTTCTTGGAGGCAGGCCTTTTGTTTTTTAACATCTAGCAGCAGGAGCAGCAGCAACATTTTCTTCTCGTCCCGTTAGGAAAACAGATTAGGGCCATGTAAGTTTCATGGTGAGGATCTCCTACCCAAATGCCTGTCTGAGGAGAGCTGCAGGAGTCAGGCCCTGGGCAGGACATATATGTTTTAATATTTTCCCTTTTTGCATTTTCCATTAAAGTGATTATGTAGGTATTACCACAAAGAACATGTCATGACTTCAGGGTGTTAATTCTGTAATCTCTTGGATTTATGACCTGTGAGTAATGGGGCACAGAAAGTCAGAATAACATGATCCTGTTCACAGATCTGTCAGATGCAGACCTGAAGTATCCAGTGGATGTAACTTGAGGACACAGATCTGCCCAGAATGCCTGGATTGACCTTTTGTTCTGCAGGGGTCTTGGCTTGTCCACAAATTCACATTTCTCAATTGCATACTAATGAATAGAGGAAACATTAAAATAATTCCTGTGTTGTAAAGTTCAGCCAAAAACACAAACAAATTTATATGTAAGGGGGCAGAGCAATGTGTGACCCATGGTTATGTCTGTTGAAGAGGGAACAGAGTAACGTTTTCCTGTAGAGTCATTGCCTGTGGCCAAACATCCCCATTCATGCTGTTAGAAGATGTCCTGTTGAGTATATTAGTGACACAGAAACATAGATTAATGCGTAAGAAATGCACAAACACATGGTTTCAAAGGAAACTATAGAGGACAAAGGGCAGCAGGTCAGGCCTAGGAAAGGGGCAGACATGGGTGTTACAGTCGCAGCTCTCACACAGGGACACCCATCATGCCCATAGAGGACATGTGGAGGTGAACAAGCTCCTGAGTTTTAGACTTGAGACAAGAGCCTGGGTTTTCACCCCCAATTCTAAACTCCCCCTCCCACAACCATGGACAGATGTTTGCCTGAGTGGGGCCTGAACACTGGTGCTCCTTGCTCCCAAGACAGGGAGGGAGGCTCCTTCAGCCTTTGTGTAGTTCCCCAAGGGAAATCACTAGAGATTTCCTATCAGCACACAGAGCATATCCTCAGTGGTTCCTGCACACAAGGGCAGGACTCAAGTTCCCTCACTAATTGTGTCTGCTGTGCTCTGAGCTGGATACAGCAGTGACATTGTAAGTAGTCTTCATGTTGTTCTGGAAGGAAACATCAAAGGCTTTCATGAAAAATTGCTGAAATAAGGCTCTGACCACCTCACTTTCTTTCAGAAGTTATGTAAATCTTAATACTGAGAGTCTTGTCTTCAAAGCTTCTGGATATGGTGCACTCTGTTAGTCTTTATGGCATGGAATTCATTAACTGGATCTCAACTCTCCATTGCTGGAGAATATATTTGTCAGTTTTATCATGAATCCTGAAGATGTTAAAAACAGTATAGAAACATGGAACCTAAAAAAATAAGAACAGAGGGAAACACTGCAGTCTGGAACTAAATTTCTAAGGATGGGTAGAAGAATTGGCCACATAACAGGGATGCTGTACATATCTATATTCCCAGCAAATGGAGGTCTGAGGAAGTAGAATCACCTGATAAAGATTAACATGAACTTCCAATTCAAACACATTTTCACAAAACAAAAAAAAGCAAATATATGTTTTGAGCCAGGAATGGTGATATATAACTTTAATTCTGTCCCTAAACACGTGGAGACAGGAAGATCACGATGAATTTGAGACCAGTCTTGGATTTCTAGGGAGTTCAAAGTTACCATAAGAGCCTGGACTACAAAATGACACTCTCTTTCAAAGAAACCAATAGGAAAAAATATGCAGCTATAATCTAACTAGTAATTGGGTGTTAAATTGGAATTTTAGGAACATTGTTATTGTGTGCATAGTGTCCATAATACATAATTGTTCAAAAGGGACAACTATAAGGACATAAGCATTTTGAGTTTTGGAATAAATTCCAGAGAACAAGAACAGAAGCTGAACCTAGAAAGGGATTGCCCACCCAGTAGCTACCCAAGGTCATGTGGGGATGGGACATTTAACACAGATGGCCTCCTTCTCTTTCCCAGTGATCAAAAATATCTCTGTGAGGTAAGCACAGAACATACATCCTTATTTCCAGTTTCTGCTGGATCTGGATCAAGTGGGACTTGGATCACAGGATGTCTTAGAGTCAGGCAGCACGTGGACCTCTCATGACAACAATAATGATAGGGAAGCAAGCTCTCAAGCAGCATGGATGGCACTAAGGAGAGGGATCATGGAGAGAAAGAGGGAGCTGTGCTCATATTGGTCCTGAAGAAGTTTCACCAAAGCCCACATGGGAAGGAAGTCAGGCTGGGGCACAAGAAGGGAGAAGGGACTGGAGGAAGCTGATCAGGGATCAGGAAGATAGGATCATCATTGCCCTGCTTCCACCATTCATTTTGAATCAAATTCCCAGGCTTATCTCAGATTTAAGTTCAAATTGAATTCAAGAGAAGAGATTCGTCTTAGTAGCACAAAAGCATCAGAAATGGCCTGACCTCCCGCTCATATAGGAAGTGGGTACTCCACATGCAAATTTATCCTCCAACTCTAGATTCAAATTCCCCTCTTGGGGTGTGGGAGCTCACAGCTCCATCCTCAGACAGGGCTGAGGTCTCTGTGTAAGGCAGGGGTGTGGTCTAGAAGATGAGACTGCTGGGTCTTCTCCTGTGCCTGGTGACAGGTCCCCATGGTGAGTGTCCTCAATGTCAGACAAGGGTCTGAGGGAAGGATATGAAAGCAGGTGAGTGACAGGAAGGTTTTCATTTGTCCCCAGGTGTCCTGTCTCAGGTGCAGCTGCAGGAGTCCGGACCAGGCCTGGTGAAGCCCTCACAGACCCTGTCCCTCACCTGCACGGTCTCTGGATTCTCCATCACAACCAGTGGTTACTACTGGCACTGGATCCGTCAGCCCCCAGGAAAGAGTCTGGAGTGGATGGGGTACATAGCTTACAGTGGTGGTACTAGCTACAGCCCGTCCCTCAAGAACCGCATCTCCATCTCCAGAGACACGGACAAGAACCAGTTCTTTCTGCAGCTGAACTCTGTTACCACGGAGGACACAGCCATGTATTACTGTGCAAGAGACACAGTGATTTGATACAAATGGGAGCCCAGACATAAACCTCCCTGCAGGGAAACTCAAGACCAGCAGGGGGTGGGTGGCACACACTGGTGTAGGGAACCAACTTCAGAGTGGATGTGGAGAACAGCCTGGAGGATTTTCTCTTCAGATGATTAACATCTCAATCTGTAGTCCAGGCACAGAGATTCCAGGAATTTTTATGTGTCTGATCCTACAGTATTGTGCTTTCATAGAATCCGGCTTTTATTTTTTCCCCATCTATTTTATCATGGATTACACAATAATTTTTTCAATGAAACAGTTTTTCACAACTCAGTTGACTACACAGTATCATTACTTTATAGGTGTAGAATCGTGTAATCATGAAAACAATTTCCCTTTTGACAGCAAGCTTGTCCTCTACCCTTAGATGCATTAACAGGACGTCTCATCCTGAAGGGTGCTTTCCAATTCCCGCTCAGGAAAAGTCTTTTACTCGGAATGACTGGACATCATTTTATGTTGATTTGAGTGATCACTCTTATTGGAGCTGTCCAGTTCCCCACCCCTGAGCATGAAGGGCAATGCTTTATACAGCTTGTGAAGATTCCGCTGTGTGTGACCACTCTCGGCATCTCCTTGGTAGAGCGCCATCAATGCTCTCACACGTCTTATAATCCCAGGGGACTGGCTGAGCAGATATTTACCTGGACATAGAGTCAATAGTGGTGAGTCTCATAAACTCTGATGGAATGTTTTAAACATCATGTCTATTTGTATTGCAAAGTGCATTTGCTGTATTTACATTACCCTCAATAAAATGTGGACATCTATGCAAGCTGGATTCCAGATAATCTGAGGCACTGTTGTCTACTTCTTGCTCATCTGTTGGTTGACCTTAGGACAGTGAGTTGCATGATCATGGATCCTTGAAAGAACAAGATGCCCATAGCAGACTTAAGACCAGAGAGAAGGCCAAGGTTTGTTCAGATTGGAACCTAGAAGTCAGCTCTGTCTGTGCTCTCCTGAGTCCCTGAGAACAAGCCTGGTTCAGGTTGGACTCTGATTCCCACCTGCTGTGAAATGATTAAGAGCCTTGAGATCACAGTGTTTTGGGCCATTTTAAAATGTTATTGAGAAGTTTCCATGAAGGCTAAGAACAATATAATCCACAAGACAACTTCCCATCATTTATTTCCTTGAGTAAATCAACTGAGACTATTACACTGAAGGATAATTTTCATTTTCTTAAAAATTTAAGCTTGCACTTAACACACAACCTAATCATTATCTTGAGTATTTTCTATAGCTGAGTAATATTTGATGTTCACTAAGCAATCCTGCAATACAAATAATGTATTGTGTGTATTGAAATCTAGAAACAGTACAAATGTCTTTCAAAGGTGGAGCAGGTATACAAACTAGAAAATGTCCATACACTGACTACTGTTTTTCCATACAAACACGATATTTAATCCTACATATGAGTATAACTCTAGACTTTGTGCTAGGTAAGGAAGCACCTTACAAAGGTCATAGCCCACACAGCTGTCCTGGGTGACAAGGTCTGCCTGATTTCTCATTTCTTCCTGGAGAAGCTACAGATTCAGAGACTCAATGTTGTGCTATGTCCACCAGTGCCCTGGTTTGTGAGCTGCCCCACCACTTGATCCACATATCTGTTTGCCTTCACCCTGGACCTGCCTGTTGCTGTTCACTCCCCCAGGCTCTGTGAAAAACAGCAGCTGGCAGGTCAGCCTACCTCTCCAAGGATCCTTTATGTCAGTTGCCACATGCACTTCAGCAGGCACTCCATGGTTTGGAGAGCTCTTTGACTGGGTTTCTCACTGTCTTGCACATGAAGTTCATTCCTCTCAGTACAGACTTCAGATGTTGACTTAGTGCCTTCTTCCACCTCCTTATCACCACTGGGGAACACTCTGAGCCAAGCTTCTGTAGGTGCAGGTGGAGATAAAGGTGGCCTCACTGGCCCCTCAGTGTTGTTTCCTATTGCTCAGGAGAGGGGTGGGCAGGAGTCTCCTCTTCCAAGCTTATCTCTAATGGATGCCTGAGTCCTCCGACTTGTGAGAAAGACATAGGAACCAGGGATCTCACAAACCCTGGTGGTGCCCCAGATTTCAGCTTAGTCCAGGAGTGCTGCTGAATAGAAGCCTCTCTGCCTCTGTGAAATAAATGCTCAGGATTTGGCTCAGCATTTAGGATCAGGTCCAGAGGGCTGATATCTTGACTCATGGCATTGAGGTCACTGACAGAAACCTGGTTAGAAGCAGCTATTTGCTTGACTGCTTGATCTGAACAAATTAAAGTTGACCTTCTTGAAGGAGATCAAGTACAATTTGATTTGCCATTCAGGGTGAGTTGAATGCACTGTAAGATGCATTGTGAGAATCCACAGTACAGTGGGTTTCATGCAATGTGTCCTTGAAGTCTTTGCACACATAATTACAGACACTGTTCAGCAGTTTATTGGGAAGTGGGTCCCCAGAGCTCCACCCACTGTCATATGAGAGGGGGACTTGTGTCTTCCCTGTGGAAGGAACATCTGCATCATACAGTGCACTAGTGCTCAACTCCCCACTTTCTCCATCTGCCCCGTACATCCTGGCCTATATGAGCCACTTATTCTCTCTTGTTCCATGAGATCAGCTGGTGAATGTTCCCCATAGGACTGGCTTCCCGAAGTATCTGCCCTTCTGTTCCTGTTGTTTTTTTCTCTTAAGTTTAGGATCTACTAGTGTATGGGTCTACTTTCTACCACTACACCAAATACCCGAGATGGTAGACCTAAAAAGAGAAATGAGTTGTTCTGGCTCAGTTTTGTGATTCTAAATCCATCTTTGGAGTTTCCATGGCTTCCCGGCCTGTCCTGAGTATAATGGATGATAGTGACCACGCATATCCTGCACTAATAGACTGTCCCAATTTCCAGTGATGACAAAGTGGAGAAGACCCTGGGCTCCAACAGTCCCCTGCAGAGGTGTGCTCCAGTCACTTTAAGGTATTCCGCCAGGGTATATTTAACTACCTCACTTCCTGGGGCTGGGATTGAACTGGCTACCCTCTTGCTTCAGCCTCCCAGATTTGTAGGATTTGTAGGCCTGCCCAAACAAGCTTGGCTTGCATATTCATTTTTTTATAAATGATTTTGTTCATCCAATTTGGAAGGTGTGGCATTTTGCTATATTGAACTGTAGAATAATTCTGTTCTATCTTTTTCTCTTCATAATAAATCTACATTTTATGAGGAAGGAATCTTGATCCAGTATATTTGATACACTTGAAATTTCTGCAATTGTTGCTATTTTTCTTTTAAATTCATTATCTGTTTTTCTGATTATGTATAAAGCAGTTTTCTTTTTTATTTATCAATTTTATTGGTACATTTTAGGTGTACAATGTGATAACATTCATCATTGGGAATTTCTACCTTTACATAATATATCTTGATTCTTATTTTTTGCCCATGCCCTACCTTCAACCCCTTTACCTCTCCCTACTTACAAAAACTTCCTTTTCCTTTTTCCTTTTCTCATATTTATACCTTTCCCTTATTTCCTTTCCCCTACCACTCTACTTCCCCTTACCCTTTGGACATTTTCTTCCTATTTCATACATTTAGATCTTCATTTACGTATTTAGTTTTTCACACCAGAAAAACTATTCGGTATTTACACACGTGTGTCCTATCTATTTCACTTAAGAGTATGGCTTCAATGTGCATCCACTTAGCTATAAATGTCTCTAGTTTCTCATTCTTTATGGCTCAGTCGTACTCCATTTTATTTTAAAAAATCACATTTTTTTTTTTTTTTTTAGTATCGGGGATTGAACTTGGGACTTTGTGCTTGTGAGGCAGGTGGTGGCTCCACTGAGCAAAATCTCCAGCACCCATGGCCCACACATTTTCTTGATCCAGTCTCCAGTCGATGGGCAATTGGGCTGTTTCCAAGTTTTAGCTATTACAAATTGTGCTGCCATAAACAGGGGTGTACATATCTTGGTGTTGCAAAAAAGGAACAATTTTCTTTTCATATCCATTTTGAAGTTTTCAACACCTTATTAATGATTATAAATTTTATAATGTATTAGTGACTACTGAAAAGAATGATGTCACATCTGAATAAAAGCTTTTTGCTCCAATCTGTTAAATTTTGTTCGTGTGCCTGTTATGGTTTGTGTCTAGATGTCCCCCCAAAGCCTCATTAGTCATTGGCTTTCTTCAGAGGTGGCTGAATCTCCAGTGTGTGACTGATTCATGGTGCAATGCTAGGCCTGAGGGCACTAGGAATAAATGTTAAGTGCTACCTGTCCTAAGTAATCTGAATAAGATAAAAAGGGCAGAAACACACAGTTAAGGTTCCTTGTATCTTTTGCTGTCTTCCACTGCCACGAACTGTTGCTCCTCTGCCATGTGCCATCCTGCCTTGGAGCCAGCCAATTATGGACTGAAACTTCTACAAACCATGAACCAAGTGAACCTTTTCCCCTTTAACTTTGGATGTTGGCTACTTTGTCTCAGCAATGAGAAATGTACCTAAGACAGCACCACACTGAAATCTTATTATGAGTTTGTGCTGGTCACTGTGCTCCTCTCATGCATGATCATGGATGGAAGGTGACAATGGGCGTTTTTTGACAAGCCTTTCTTTCATTGCTTCAGCTTGTTCTTTTATGAGAATTTATTTATTAGTCAATATTAGCTTTATTAAATTTGTAAAAGGAATAAATTTATGCTATGGGAATAACAAGCTCAATTTATTATATATATATATTTGGATTTATATTATTACCAACTCTTAGAATGTTGGCATCTTTCTATAAGGCACACAGGTGTGGAATTTCAATTTTTATTTAAATTGATCCATAATAGTTTAGAGGCAGGGTATAATAATTTCATACATGTGCACAATGTGAAATCAAAAAATTTGGCCAAATCAAAAAGTTTGGCTTGTCAAACAATTCTCATTTATCTATTAGGAACCTATGAATTCATCTTCTCAAGCTATTTAAAACATATGTTACATTTTTCTGACAACAGTTCCCCTACTGTGCTACAGGACATGGGAGCCGGATCCTGCTAACTGTACCTCTGCACTCATCAGCCTTCCTCTCTTGCTCTTCCTCCCTCCACCTTGCCCAGCCTCTGGTGAGCACTGCTCCCTTCTCCCCCTCTACTTGGGCAACATTTAGCTTCTACCCTGAATAATATCATTTGATATTGGTCTCTCTCTGCTTGGCTTTCTTCAGCTAGGGTCCTGTGCTTCAGTGACATACTCATTCTCTCTTGAATAAAAAGAATTTGTCAATGCAGATCTCATTTATGTGTCCCTCTGTCCCTTTCTCCCTTTGTTGATCTGTCCTCTGGCTGTGACCAGTGCTTTAGTACGCGGTGTGGAAGCATCTCCTGGATACACCGATTGTACTTTCTTTGGGTCTGCACACAGTGGAGCGATGATGTTCTTAGTTTCCCGGGAACCTCCAAGCCGCTTTCCAGAACTGTTGTCCTGATTTACACTCCCACAAACAGTATATATATATTTCCTTTTCTCCTTAACCTTACCTGCATTTATTCTGTTTTACAATTACATCATGGCCATTTATACTGAAGTCAGGTTGTAATAGTTTAGTTTACCTATTATTAGTAGGACATCAAGATAAAAGAAGCCTACTTGGTTTAAGGGTTAATTCATGGAACTAAGCCAAGTTTAGAGATACGAGACGAAACACATGAAGAAGTATAAAAGGTTAGGATAGGAGTACAATAAACCCCAAACTTCCAAGTGAGTTCTGTTCTGACAGAATGTTCATAAGTCGGATTCATTGGTAAATTCAACAAAGTGAATCTTATACAACTCTGACACAACTGTGCAGCATAAAAAGCCAAACACACACAAATGCTCTAAATAAATTATTTTCACTTTTACAGTTACCTTAAAATGATGGGACAGTGCAGTACTAGACCTTGCATATGGGGAGTTGTACAGAGTGAACTGGCGGGACAAGAGTTACTAACTGGAGGAGGAGTGGAGATAGGAGAATGTGGAGGTGCTGGATCATCAGCAATAGGAGATGGAGGGCAAGATGCAATTTTGCTCCCACCTGATGTTGAAGATACAGGTTCTTGATGGGTTATGTTCTGTCTCCCCTGTTAAAAATGGTTCAGTGATGCCTGCATTGTAACTATTCTCTTCCCATCTCAGATGACTGTAGCACTGGATGGCATTCTGAATGGCTGCTGCTATCTTTGTGTATCATTCTATAGTGGGGTCCTATGCATCAGAAAGAGCCCTTCTTCAAGTAAAGAGAGTCCTCTTGCCATTTCCTGTGTTGGGAATCTCTTTGATTCTTCAGTTACATCTTCCTTTGGGCTCTCTTCATATTTTCGTCATCAGGCCCTGTTATGACTTGTGTCTACATATCCTCCAAAAGCCTCATGAAGTCACAGGTGAGGATTTTTCAGAGGTGGATGTATCTAGAGTATGTGATGCTGGGATTATAAGGGTTTGTGATTACTAAATCAGTCCAGTGATGGGTTTGGCACCCACTCTATCCCTGACAGATTAGATAGAACATAAAAGGGGCAGAAAGAAGGTGGTCAGGTCTCTTGAACTTGCTCCTTGCTACTCTCACCTGCCTGCTTGCTGTGGACTATTTCTCCTCCGTGATACCTCTCTGCCATGCCACCCTGCCTGGAACCCAGCTGACCAAGGACTGAAACCTCAACAAACTGTGAGGCAAATAAACCTTTCCTCCTTTATCTCTGAGTGTCAAGCATTTTGTCCTAGCAATGAGAAAAATAACTAATAAATCCCCCAAATCCATCAAGTCCTTACTATTAAACCCTTCCTGTTGCACAGCAAGAACTTCAGTGAAGTCATCTTCTTACAGATCCAAATTCTCCCTCTTCTTAAGGGACACCACATTGTTGAAAATCCCTTTGGACTCCTTTCACATCTTCTCAAGACCATGAATTGCATTCACAAATTGAATGAAAGTTTCTTCCAAACCCTATTCGTGGTGACAGTCAATACCTCACACCAAGCAGAGTTAAGGATTTTTGTGGGCTTGTGCATGTTATAGTCCTCCCAAAATTGTGGGTAGGTTGATCCTGTTTCACCAGTTGCCTTCACTGCTTGATGAAAAAATGTGTCATAAATAATATTTCATAAAAGTCACAATAACTACTTGGCTCATAGGTTGAATAAGCACATAGTATTTGATGGCAGATGAACTACTTTGATATTGAGATGAAAATTGTCCATGAATTGTGAGTGATCTGGTCCATTGTCAAGCAGCAAAGATTGTTGCATAGGATATCTTTCTCCCAAGATATTTCTCTATTTCTGAAATAAAGTGGTGGAAAAAGCAGTCCTGGAAAATGGTTTGAGTAAGCCAAGATTTGGAGTTACTCTTCCACTCAACAGGTAGAGACCCCTTGGCTGGGGTTTTGAAGGCTATTGGGTTTTCTGAAGGGTAAAACGGCAGTGGCATTAGATTCATATCACTGGAAATATTGGCACCAAACAGCAGATTAAGTCTATCTTTTCCTGCTTTCAAACCTGGCATTACCATTTTCTCTTTAGTGATGTTACTTCTGTCATCCTTTTCCAGGATTGTCCTGTCTCGAGGATGTTAAAATCCTGTTGGGGAAAATTACCACCTTCATCAATAATTTCTCTAAGTGTTGCTGTAAATTCTTGGGCAGCTATGGTATCTGCACTGGCAGCCCCATCACTTACTTTTTCTTTGTGAAGGTTGGCTCTAAACTTGAATCTGTTAAACCATCCATGGATGGCAGTAAAGATGCATCCTGTTGACTCTGTTTTTTCTTCAAATCTTCAATCAGGCTTAGAGCATTATGTTCAATAAGGATCAAGCTGAGTGGGACTCAATGCTGATATTGATCAAGCATCCACATATTGAAAAGTTTTGCCATCTCCTCTATCACTTTACCATGCTTTTTATATTATTTTTTACTTTATTGGCACAGCAGACTTTTTGTGTTTCATGACTTTGTCCTTGTTCTTTAGAATTGTGCCAATGGTGACGATTCATGTTATAAAATGAGCAACATCTACTACCTAGGGCTGATCAAACCCTCAGCTATATTTTGAGAGGAAGAAAAAGAAGCAGAGATAATTTTCAAGACATAAAGCATGGAGTGGAACAAGCACTGCCTCTAGCAAACAGATTTGAATAGAACTCCACAGTTGGCACACTTGTAATTATCAGTGAGACTCACAAGGAGAGAACTAGAATGCATTTCATGGAAGAGTAACTACAGAGAATGGGTGGATAAGGATTAAGTTAATGGGGAACCAGATTTTTTCTACACTCAACTGCCTGTATATTGACAAGTGTCCTCAGCAGTTGCTATGTTGCCTTGGGAGTATGGCTGGGGTGGGGGCTAATTTTACCCATAGCCAGGAGGCAACTTGCCTTCCGTGTAATTTCCTGATGTTCAGGTGTACTTTTGGATGTCCTTGAGGCAAAATAACCCTGATCTGGACACTGTGATATCAGAGTTATGTAGCCTCTTCCCTAAAAGTTCCTCCTTTTTGATTTTCTATTTGCATAGTTGAAATACCTTGACTTGAGGTTTAATGGCATCTAGACATTTTCTGGTTTGGGGCCACCTTACTCAGGCAGCCCACATGTGGCTCCTGTGTGTTGAAGCACAATATGAGCCTTAATGGCTCATGATGCAGAGTCCACAGACTATATATGTCCATGGTGGTCATGGGTATTCACTCTGCAAGTGCATAAGATCCAAGAGCTGTGGTTCATTGATGCCTCCAGGCAGAAACCACTGCGGAAGGGAAGAACCTGCAGAGACTCTCAACAGAGATAATGTTAACACAAGTGTGGAGTGAGAGCCACCACAGATATGTGCCTGAGCACATGCCTTGTAGACATAGGCTGCCACATTTGCCACAAGACCCCTGACCTGCAGAACCACCAGCATGTAAAGTTGGTGTGGGAGACTGAAAGTTCCAGCTCATACCCATATGGACTGCACTCCACAAAATATGTGGATGGGCCCACCAGGACCCTGCTATAATTGTGTGTAGTTGTACAAGTGTCCATGTGTGTTAACACTTTAGGGGCACGCTGTGTAGATGGGCAGTTTATGTGTTATACCTAATGAAGGTGTCACAGATAAACAATATTGAAATATAAAAATAGAGTGAGAGTCAATAAGAGTAGAAAATGAGAGATTCATTAATAGGGGTCAGCATAAATACAGGTTCTGTTTCCCCTCAGCAAACAGCAGAATGCAGCAAAACCACACATGTTCTCACCACAGGAAGAGGGGAATGGAAACACCATGAGGTGCTTCCCTCTCTGTCCAGGAGCTGGAACAGGAAGCAGTTTGTTCAGAACTTAGCAGAGCATAGACAGACAGTGGGGAGAATATTTAAAGCACATCAGCTCTCCTATAGAAAAGGGAAGTGTCTGTTACACTTTCCTAATTTTACATGTTTCCAAGGAGACAAACTTAATAGAAAAAATGCATGTTATATGCACATGAAAAATAAAAGTAGACAAAAAGATAAATAAGTACTGAGACTTCATCTCATAATGAATTTTCCTATTCTCATGAATGAAATCAGTGTCACCAAAGTACCCCAGCACTGTGAAATCCAGTATGGGCACTGGCCTCTCAGAGTTACTCATCACCAAATCTATCTATATTTCAACAGGACAGGCAAATAAGGTCTCCTACTGATGAAAATCAGGCCAGCCATGACCCTGCAGCTCCACAGAGGAGCCCACCCCCAGATGCCTAGCTGTTCCCATTCGGTGATCAGGACGGAACACAGACAGTGCAACATGGAGTTTGCAATGTGTTGTTTTTTCCTGTTTCCAGCTTTGAGTGGTAAATTATTTGTTTCAAAAGATACTGAAGGCATGACTGGACATGAGCGGGATAAACAGTGGACACTGTGACAGTTTCTTGAGCAGGATGTCTCGGTATGCAGGTGTCCAGTGTGAGGAGAAGCTGGTGTCGTGTGAGGGAGGCTTGGTGCCACGTGGGATTTCCCTGAGACTCCCCTGTGTGGCCTCAGGATTCACCTTCAATAGCTATGGCATGCACTGGATTCTCCAGGCTCCAGGGAAGGGGCTGGAGTGGGTCACAGACATTAATTATCATGGTAGTAACACATACTATGTGGATTCCGTCAAGGGCCAATTCACCAACTTCAGAAACAATGGCAAGAACAAGCTGTACCTGCAAATGAACAGCCTGAGAACTGAGGACACAGCCCTCTATTACTCTGCAAGAGACACAGTGAGGAGATATCAATGAGCCCAGACACAAACCTCCCCTCAGGGGTGCTCGAGCTCAGCAGGGGTCACTGTGGTCCTTGGAGGACCAGGCAGGTGCCCAGGAGCAGGTGCAGAGAAGGAAGCAGTGGAGTGAGGGCTTCCTGTTGGCCTCTGGGGTTTCCCTTCTGTATGAACATCACATGACCTGAGCAGACCCTGCAATGCATGAGCTGCAAAAGACTTATGAAGTATCCAAATTCAAAACATTCTCTGTCAAATTTGCTATTATAAGTACTTATTGAAGGATTGACTTTTTTCATCACCTATATATGAATTTCACTTGACGGATAAACATGACTTGTACCCATTTGGAACTAACTTGTAAATTTTTTGAACTTAGTTCTTTTTTGCATGTCTAATCATCATCCACAAATGAATCTGCTAAGTTAATCCTAATTATGAGAAGTTGTCTCCTGAAGAAATAAATGCTTCAGACTAGGAAATTAAATCTTTCGGATCCCTATTTGCAGGGTCTGAGAACACCCAGCTCTCTCCTCTCCTGGCCCACCTCAGGACACCAGTCCCCATGCTCAGGCCCAGAACATGTGTAGCCATGTGCTCAGGGGAGGAGGGAAGAGGGGCAGTCAGCCTGGACTCAGGGCACTGTCCAGGGGCCTTGTGATCCTATTTCTATCAAAGGGGCTGAGCAAGAATAGGCCCTGTAGTTTTCCTTTTGAACTATAGAAATTATAAAATTTATAAAATGAAAGGTAATGATATTACCTTTTCAGTCTCTCTCTCTCTCTCTCTCTCTCTCTCTCTCTGATTCCCTCATCTTTAAGAATTTAATCTATGTATCAGTAAAACAAATACATGAGGTAAAACACTCCAATTTCATAATATTACACGTTTTCTCCCATGGCTCAATTCTCACAGTTCTGTCTTTTTACATATTCTTTATTTTATGTCACTTTTTATCTCAGTTAATTGTATTTAGCAGTCCTCTATCTATTCTTTAATTTTCCTAAACTAATCAAATATACCTCTTCACTTAATGATGCTCTTCTTAGGGTTAGGGTTTTCTACGAAGCAGATTGTTATGGTTTGTATCTGGATGTCCCCCAAAACTCATGTGGTCATGAGTGGGGCTTTTACAGAGGTGGCTGGATCTAGAGTCTGTTGTGCTGCCATTACAGGTATGTGAGGATCAAATTATTCACTGATTTGTTTGAAATAGTTCTGGGTAGGATTAAGGGTGCCCCATTCGGGGTCTGAATGCTATCTGCCTTATGGGTGGGAGGCCTGAGTAAAAATATAAGGAACAGAAAGAGGGCTGGTGTGTCCCTTGTCCTTGCTGCTTGCTGCTTTTGTTGTATTCTGCCATGAATGGTCTCTCCTCTGTGTTGCTCCTCTGCTGTGCCACCCTGCATTGGAGTCACCCAATCACACACTAAAACCTCTATGAACTGTGAGCCAAAATAGACCTTCCCTCCTTTAACTTTAGGTGTGGAGTGTTTTGTCTCAACAATGAGAAAAGTAACCAAGACATAGTTTCATAGTGAGCAGAAGAAAATCATTTGCACACTGAATCCCCATACATACATGTTTCCTGAAGGCAGAGCTGAGGTGACATCTTCACACATAGACCACCATCCCACAAGGGTTGCAAAGGACTTCACAGTCACACAAGTCAGGGGAAGTCAAATGCACCTCCACCTTCTCACCCTGCTCTGCACCTCAGCTGGACCAGCATCATCACTGATGTATCTGCTGTTGGTGTTTAAGTAATGGGAGTTTATGTTTTTGGTGTGACGTCCCAGGTAAACCTGTTGTTTGGAACCCAGTACATGGACATCTTCCAGAATATGACCTCACCTGAGATGTAGCTCGATCCTACCTGTTAGACCTTCTGAATTTCAGCTACATGTAGATCTCTGAAAACTCTAAAAGCTTTCATAGGTTTTCTTCTGTTTCCTTCTTTTCTGCTACTCAGCGTTCACTCATGATTGTGCAAATGTCATTTTCAATTATTGATCTTAGAAGCCTGACTCAAGTAAGAGTACAAATTTGGCCACTGAACATTTTTCTGGTTTCTGTTCCAACCTGTAAAGACATTGAAAATCATTACCCACATAATCAAATCTACAAAAATCTGGAAAAAACATCACAATGTGTTCAGAGGCCCATGAAAGAAATAAAATTTCAGATTGAATGGTCAAAGAAAGCTAGAGAGGCAAGAAGATTCAGAATCACAGGTGAGCTCTGCTTCCTGGTGCAGAAGCAGCTGGAGGAACAAAGTAGAGGAAGCACTGAGGGGGAGATAATGGATGACCGGAGGACAGGAAGGGACAAGGATGAAGTCACACCATGCACCTGGGGGCAATGCAGCCCACATGGTACCTCCAGAAGCCCCCAGGATCTTCAGGGTAAGATTAAAAAAGATCACCCACTGATCTGACTGGGAAAAAGGACTCATTATTGAGAGAGGGACATAGCCATTGCTTCAGACAGAAGACACTCGAGAAAAGACTTTTCCAAAAATGTCTCCTACTTGAAGGCAAAGTATTCTCCTAACTACAGCAAAACCACCCATCTTTCAAAGGTGATGAAAAGAGGTCAAAGTAGCTCATAGGAGAAAGAAGTAAAAGGAAATTCACTGTCTCCTGGAAAGGAGCAGATATTATGGGAAAATGAGCCCTAACCCCTAGACATTCCTTGTGATGGTCACAGGGACAGGAAATTATAGAGAACACAGAATCTCATATTGCCAGGCACACAAGTTTGGAAGGAATGGAGTAGAGCAGAAGGAGCTAAAAGACCAGGTCCACCTGAGAGGAGAATTAGTGAAGCCACAGACAGCAGAGACAGAGGAGAGGACAGGACAACCCTGTACAGCCTCTGCCTCCAGGCCCTTCATGACCCTGCTCAGGGTGTCCAGGGTCATGGGCTCATTATTTTTTCTCTCACTTTGGAAATTCATCTTCTTTTTTTCTGATGGAATCAGGCCCAAAGGGATCATCTAGGACACTCTTAGAGGAAAGCCCTGCCATTGCTTCATAACATCTACAACCACTTCCAAGCTACACCTAAATTGATGCCATTGTATAGTTTAGGACCCATTCAATATTATTCTTCTAGATTAGAAATTAACACATATTTTAGTTACAAATTTTCAATAATCTATATTTAATATTTCCCACACATTACTTTAAAAACACCATCATCACTAAAAACACACCAGGTGAGAAGGAATTTATCTGCATTCATGTTCTAAATTGTGCTTTAGAGAACCCCGAGGACAACGAACCTCCTGTGTATTCATCTCACCACGCACACCTAGCTTGAGTAGTAACCAGCAGCACTGCTGCTCCTCCGTGTCCTCGTCCCTTCACTTTCTTGAAATAACTTTAATGAAGTGCCTCATTTCTTCTCAAATGTGTTTCACAAAATGCACTGTCACCCTGAGTTTATATTCTCAAATCCTAATGGGTGGGGGGGGGGAATCCATCAGTGGAACCATCCTGACTTCCCAAGCATGAAATCCAAACATTTTGAGCTGCCCCTTTCTATTCTTGCACTTCACACTCCGTGACCCAGTCAGACTGAATACAAATCCATTCCTGCTTTATGGATTTGCAATTTTTGGAAAATGCTCTTATGCTTTACTGAATAGAGAGTGCATTTATCTAAACTCCATGCTTTGCAAGATAATTTCAGTTTTATCCATTTTATACCACTTTGTAGGAATTAGGATAAAAATTCCAGGCATACACATACTGATGAGGATATGGAAAAATTAGAGTCTTCAAAAATGGCGATAAGATTGTGAGATTTCATAGCTACTCTACAAATAGTTTATTTGCTTCTGAACTTACCAAAATAAATTTTTCATATGATTTTAATCACTCAGTAAATAACTAAGAGTTTTGAAATTGCACATTTGCACAAAATGTGGAAGCTGACATTCATATAACAATTTTTTATGGTAACCAAAACTTAGAAACTAGCCAAAAGTCTGTTAGTTTATAAAGGCTAATCAAAAAGAATTTCATCCATACATGGATATTCTTCACCCATAAAAGAAATAAGATTAATGACCTTGTTATTGCATGAATAAGCATTGAAACATATACAAATAGATACAAACAGCCCCTCCTGTGTGACTCTGGTGACAGAATATCTACATTGTCAACATTAATGCACATATAAAATAGAGCTATAGGTTCCAGGGACCATGCGGATATGAATTAGACAGGGGATGATTGGAAACAGTCATAAGTTTTCTTATGGTGATGAACATACATGTTAAGTATCATTATGGTACAGGCACAAATGACTTAATATACAAATCCCATTCCACTTTATACTTCCAATTTGATCTTACTGTATGTGAGCAAAATTCATGCAAAGTGCCATATCAAAAGATAAACCAAAGCCATAACACATAATAAATTTCTGTAGAAAACAAACAGTCCAGCCAGGCTGCCATACCTCCATCCCCAGCACTGCAGAGCAGAGCTGCCCCCGGAAAAGAGGAGGTGAACTTTCCAGGCTGCTGTATCACTGCCCCCAGTGCCAAGGAGGTGAACCTTCTGGGCTGCCATAACACCATCCCCAGGGCCAAGGTGCAGAGCTGCCCCCAGCACAGAGGAAGTGAACATTCTGGGCTGCTGTACCACCAAACCCAGTCCTGAGGAGCAGAGCTCCCCCCAGCACAGAGGAGGTGAACTTTCCAGGCTGCCTTACTACCACCCACAGTGCCAAGGAGGTGAGACAAGTGGGTGTCAGCTGCGCACATCCCTCCCACCCCACCCAATGAAATGAGAAGACACTTAAACAAGTCTCAAAACCAGACTTCCAGATCACCTAAAGCAACCCCAAAGGGAAATGAGATGCAACAACCTGATACTCAGCAACCTGGACTCCCTGAACTGGCAATGAAAGGGGATCTGGAAAAAAATAAAATCAGAAATAATTTCTCAAATAACAGCAGAGATTGTGCCCATACAGATAGACATGATTAATTAATCTAGAAGTGACACAGATTAAAAAATAGAGGAACTGAGGAACATAATGGAATCCAAAGAAAGGAAACAAATGGAATCCATAAAACAGATGCAAGCAGATTTCCAGGAGATTAATAACTCCATTGGAAATTGATGCAGAAAAATGAGCCAATATGAGGACAGAATTTCAGATATAGAAGATAAGATTGCAATTAGTGAACAGGAAAAGAAAATTTGCTTTAAAATTGTAAGGAATGACAAGAAATCAACCCAGTAGCTTTTAGATAGTGCAAAGAAGAATAACATAAGACTGATTGGAGTCCATGAAGAAACAGGAGAGAGTGCAGATGACATAAAAAACTGTTCACAGATGTGATGGCAGAAAACTCCACAAACAGGAGAAAAAAACCTTGACATATAGATAAGTGAGGCATATAGGACTCCAGCTAGCCTTCATCAAAAAAATCTGAAATAGCCATATAATAGTTAAAATTCCAGAAACCCAAGAACAGAACAAAATTGTACAAGCAGTTAGAGAAAAGAAATTAATCACATACAAAGGAAAGACCATGAGAATCACAGCAGACTTCTCAAGGCAAGAAGATGTTCTCAAGAGCCATCCATTTTCCTAAAAATAAGTCAAACTTATCTTTCTTTATGGCCAAGCAGTACTCCATTGTGTGTGTATATATATGTATGTATATATGTATGTATGTATGTATATGTGTATATATATGTATGTATGTATGTGTGTATATATATATATATAGAGAGAGAGAGTTTTCTAAACTCCTTCATCCTTTATGTTTATATAGGTCACTTACATATTTTAGCTATTGTGAGCTGTGCTACTGTAAACACATGTCACTGTACTAGGATGACTTTAATACTGTACTATCAAACATGTAGAGTAAGTCACAATTCATTACATAAAAATATGAGTTGTTAACAATAATAAATGATTATGTTACTTGTCTATTTGTTGAAAGTTTTAAAATTTGCTAAATGGATGCACATTGAGGCCATACTCTTAAGTGAAATAAATAGGATACACATGTATAAATACCAAATAGTTTCTCTTGTGTGAGAAACTGAAAGTGTAAATAAGGACTAAAAGGTATAATAGATAATATGAAATAGGAAGAAAAGGGGCAAAGGGGAAGGGAAAGTGGGAGGAGCAGGGGAAAGGAAAGAAGGGAGTGGAATTAATATGAGAAAATCAAAAAAAGGAAACAAAGTCTTTGTAAATAGGGAAGGATGGAGGGGTTGAAGGGAGGGCAGGGGAAGGAGGAAAAAATAAGAACCAAGAGAGTATGTAAAAGTGCATATCTCCAATGATGAATGTCATTATATTATACACCTAAAATGTACCAATAAAAAGATATACCAAAAAAATGTGGGCCAGCATATTTGGAAGCAGGGACTAGACATCTGTGTATAAAGGAAAAGAAGAGTCTTCATGCATCAATGTAATGTAAAGGTGGAAAGATAAGAACCATATACCAGGAGATATTGCAGAATAAATCTTCAAGTAATGTGTTGAAAGTTTGGCATTTCTTCCCTTGTTTGCTAATCACAAAATCTGAGAAGGTGCAAGTAGAATACAAAACCACTGGGAAAGAAAATGTACAGATTTTGAAAATTATCAGACTGGCTATGTTGTTAATAATGTAAATAGTTTGGAAAGAAAACAAAGGTGTTGTAGGGATTACCTTGGGCAGAAAGAAGCCAGCTGCTGTCTATCAGGTAAATGAGAGAATGAACAAAAATTAAATCAGAGGCTGCCATCCCCATTACAGTTCCAGAGTAAAGGCATGTGACAGCAGGACAGTGTCATGGATGACTGAGGGAACCTCTGTGGACTATAGTCTCAGTTCTGAGGGCTGCTTCAAGTTAATGCCTCACATATCCTAAGGTGGCTGCACAACTCTCAAGTGGAATTTGGGCCTTGGGATTTTCCTTCTTGAGGGCACAGACCATCAAATCCAAAGGTGTCTACGTTGTGACCAAATTCAGGTCCAGGAGCTTGAGGAAATATTCACCCCCATCACACTTACAAAGAATGGAGAGAGAGAGAGAGAGAGAGAGAGAGAGAGAGAGAGAGAGAGAGAGAGAGAGAGAGAGAGAGAGAGAACAAGGACTGTCAGGGAAAAATTGCAGAGCTCCAGAAGAAGAGACACTGATATAGCCTTCATTAGGGCAAGCCCAGCACAACTGACAGGTGAAAGTCCCCAAAATTAAATGCACAGCAGACCTGTGCAATGGGTCTGTCCCAGTACCTTAGGCCTGTAGTGCCAGCAGTATAGGAAGTCAGCTGGGGACATCTGCAGGCACTTATCTCTCATGAATGGGGACACTTGTATCACCGCATCAGGCAGAACAAGAAGATGGCATGCCAGTGCCACTTGTGCCCATTCTATACCCCAACATGGAAGGGAGGACCTTACCTTAAAGAAAGATATTCTGGATTTTCAAGGGTAAGTGTTGTCCAGCTGAATTTTGGATTTGACTGGGTCTTATTCTTTTCTGTGTATCCATTATCATTTTTGGAATGGGAATGTCCACCATATTCCAGGCCAAATCTGTAATTTAGAACCAATTAACTTGATTAATTTCATCAGTTCAAATTGGAGAGAATCAGGCCCTAAGTCGCACCTATAATTTATTCAGGAGTTACTTACATCACACTTGGGACTTAGATTTAAAAATTAACACTGGACTTATTGAGAACTCTGGTGCAATTATGATGGTATATGTGATAGAAAGACATGAAACCGGGAGGACAAGATAGAAAGCTATGATTTGAATGCATGAGCCCCTTGGTGTTCACATGCTGGAACTCGTCCCCAGATGATATTATTAACACATGTACCATTTGACAGGAAATTTGCCCAGAAATGAAGTAAATTTGTAGAGGAGACCAGTGCTCATAAAATGGCTTGAGGAATGAGTTGATCTCCATTTGCTTCCATTCACTGTAAAGGCACTGTGGGAATCTCTGCTGCCACATGAGGATGCAGAAACAGGACCACAAGATCTGGAAACACCTAACTTGATTGAAAAGTTAACATTGAGACAGGACACAGTGGCCCTCCTGCAAGACAGCCACTCTTTCACTGCCTGTGCTTGAAACTACACATCTCTAGGAATAAGAAAAAATAAACCTGTGCTTGTAGCTTGTATCTAGACTCCACCCCCCCCCCCCCGCCAAGGCCTCATGCAGTTGTATGTTTAGAGTTTCAGACCTGGCTGGATCTAGGGTATGTGATGTTGGGATTAAGGGTCTGAGGCTGGCATTAAGGTGCCCCACCCTAGGTGTGGGTGGCACCACCCAAAGCATGAGTAGTGTGGATGAAATATAAATGCCGTCTTGCTTGCTGCTACTTCACTGCTTGCTTCTTCCCTGCCCTCTACCTGTAATGCCATGAACTGCTTTTCATCTGCTATGCCCCTCTGCCATGCTCCCCTGCCTTGGAACCAGCTAACTACAAACTAAAATCCCTACAAACTCTGAGCTGAAATAAACTTCTCCTCCTTCAATTTGTGGGTGTCAGACACTTTATCTCTGCAATGAGAACAGAAACGAAGACACCTGTATTGATTATAAGCTCCCCATTGTGGGTATTTTTATAGAAGAATTAATGGACATACCCAAGCCCCTCAGTTTGTGAACCCTGTCATGTCCACATTCTGATGCTTTAGCACACTCAGTATTTAGTAACCCATGAATTGTTTCAACTTTAATCCTCTAGTGACATGACATAGGGTGACCTCTTCCAAGCTCATCTCTGTTTCTCTGATGTAGACCCTGCAGCTCCAGATTTCATATTTTCCTTTGCTTTGTAACTTTAATTGTTTGATGGAAATAAGAAAATTTATTAATTTGCAGTTTGTTCAGTTTTTCTGTTATGTTCTTATCTTTGTTTTAAAAAACATGGAGACCAACTTTTTCCATGTACTTACATTTGCAAGATGATGGGCTGCTTTCTTTGCAATAAGCTGAATCTTAGAACATTTAATTACCCATTAAAAAACAATTGAAAAATTTAAACTTAAGGGTCCTATCTTCCTTGTTTGATTTTTGATATCTGGGATCAAAACCAGGGCCTCACATATGATTGGAAAGCAGTCTACTACTGAGCTACATCCCTACCTCTATTTTTATATATTGGAAAATTAATCAACAAAAATCCAAAATTGTGATTCACACATTCATGAGGAAGAATTTCAAATATAAATTCTTATTAAACATAACCAAATTCATAATATATGTTCTATTCCCAAAATGATGATGTAGGACAATTAATGTAAAGCAACACGAAGAAAGACATGAGCTTCCTGGGGATAAGATGCCAGATGGAAGCAGCAGGAGAGACGAATTGCAGAGGAGTCACAGGGATCACTGCACGATGACACGTGTGTTCAACTCTTGGATTATGTGTGCGTGATTGTGTAAGTGTCCACATGAGTTAACACTTCTCAGGTGGACACTTGATATATGGGCCGTTTATGTGTATAATTTAGATGTCAGAGATAAGCAATATTTGCAAATCCTATCTCAGTGTTATTTTAATTTTAATTTTTCTAATGGCCAGAATTAAAGTTTTTGACATATTTATTGGCTATTTATACTTCTATTACTGAGAAGTGTCCACTCATTTCAATTGCCCATTTTTAAATTTTGAGGGTATCTAATTTTTTGAGTTCTCTGTTTGGTACATTCTTGACATCAGTTTGCTGTCTAAGGAATACCTGGCAAAATTTTCACATTCGGGAGGTGAAATAAAGCAGAGATGAAAGCTGAAACATCACAAAATTTACTTCATATATAAAATCAAATATATAAATCAGTTAAAAGACAAAACGAAAGACAGATGATAAGAAACAAAGCTGAATATTCTGCCAAAGTAAAGAGAACTAAGAGATGGAGGAATGTGGGAGGGAAGAAGATGAAAAAATTAAGGTGTTTCATGTCCGTGTATCAAGTTCTAGGATAAATGTTCCTATTATACACTGGAAACTCCATTGATAATAATTAATATTAACTAAAACTATAAAGGCAGAAAAAGAATGACAGAGAGCTAGATAATGACAGGTGACACTGAGAAACTCATGAACATCATTGTCATCCCCATGAGGCCTGGTGCTGTTTTCTTTCAGAAAAGAGCAGAACACAGCAACGTCACACATGGTCTCACTACAGCAAGAGGGATCTGCAAACCTCAACTGGAATGACCAAGAGCTGGATGAGGAAGCACTCTGCTCACAAATTAGGGGAGCAAAGGCGTAGACAACGGGGGTAACATTTACACAGCATCGGAACCTACATGGAAAACGCAACCATTCACAACACTAAGATTTGACATGTTTACAAAGCAAGAATCATTAGTACAAAAAATCATGATCTGTGCAAACAGACAAAAATGAAAGGTGATGAAACATTAAAAAGACAACAGAACACTGTCTCAGCAGCTATCATAGTTTCTTGAATAGATCTTGGCTACCAAATTTTTCCAGTGCACTCACATCAGATTCAGAAACTGCCCTCTCTGACGGTTCAGCCACGGAGCTGCCTATATAGCAGGAGGCCATGCAAATAGGGCCTCCCTGTGCTGATGAAAACCAGCCCAGCCCTGACCCTGCAGCTCTGCGGAGGAGCCCAGGCCTGGGTGCCCAGTTGTTCCCACTCAGTGATCGGGTCTGAACACAGACGGCTCACTATGCATTTCAGGCTGAGTTGGGTTTTCCTGTTTGCACTTATGAAAGGTAAATTATTGAGAACGAATGGTATAGAATGGGGGAGTGGACATGAGTGAGATAAACAGTGGACATACCTGACAGTTTCCAGAGCAGGATGTCTCTGTGTTTGCAGGTGTCCAGTGTGAAGTGCTGCTGCTGGAGTCCGGGGGAGACATGGTGCAGCCTAGGGCCGGGGAGGGGGGTCCCTGAAATTCTCCTGTGCAGCCTCGGGATTCACCTGCAGTGATTACTATGTGAGCTGGGTCCGCCAGGCTCCAGGGAAGGGGCTGGAGTGGATCTCATACATCAATTACGATAGTAGTTACACAACGTACGCAGACTCTGTGAAGGGTCCATTCACCATCTCAAGAAACAATGCCAAGAGCAGGCTGTATCTGCAAATGAACAGACTGAGAACCGAGGACACGGCGGTGTATTATTGTGCTAGATAAACAGTGAGGGGACATCAGTGTGAGCCCAGATGTCAACTGCCTGGCTGAGGCACTCAGAACCAGCAGGGGGCGCTGTGTTTCCTGGAGAAGCAGTTAGGGCCCCAGGAGCAGCTGCAGAAAAGGAAGGGGACAAGTAAGGGTTTCCTGTTGGTGTCTGGGGTTTCCTCCCTGTCTTCACATCCTAAGAGCCGAGGAGACCCCAAAATACATAGGCTTCAGATGACTTATGAAGTATCCAAGTTCAAGTAAATAATCTCTGTTAAATTTAATTGGATTCGTATATATTTATGTATTGACATTTTTTGTCTCCTAAATATGAATTTCACTTAAAGAGTAAACATGACTTGTTTCGAAGCAACTTATACAGTTGTGAAACTATGTTTCTTTTAAATGTAAAATAATCATCATCTTAAAAAGAATCTGAATTTATCCTGATTGGGAGATGTTGGCTCAGGAAACGAATACTTCAGATTAGGAAATTGAATCTTTCACATCCCTATTTACAGGGTCTGAGAACACGCAGCTCTCTCCTCGCCTTAGCCACCTCAGGAGACCTGGTCCCCAGCCTCAGCCCCAGCACTACGTGGAGCCCTGCACTCTGGGAGGAGGGAAGAGAGGCAGCCGGGCTGAACTCAGGGCAGAGTCCACCAGGTTCTGTGTGCTCTTCCTGTCCAAGGGCGCTTTGGGACCTTAGAAATTGAAATACAACATAATACAGTGCAACTCTCTCCCTCTCTCTCTCTCTCTCTCTCTCTCTCTCTCTCCTCTCTCTGGGTTCAATCAGTTAATAATGGAGTATATGTAAGTTCAAATATTCCAGTTTCATTAATTCACTATTTCTTTCCTTGAATTTTCATAATTCTGCTTTACACATTTTCTTTTTATTGTCTCAGTGTGTAGTATCAGTTAATTCTGTATTTATCAGTCACATATACCTGAATTTTCAAAAAATAATGAAGTATATCTCTGCACATAATATTCATATGGTTATGGTCTTCAGGCATGTAGTGAACAGAAGAAAATCATTTGCACATCCAACTCCCACACATGCCTTTTCCTGAAGGCAGAGCTGAGGTAACGTTCTCACACAGACACCCCATCCCACAGCTGTGACCAAGGACCTCACAGTCCCACTCATCATGGGAAGCTGAATGCACCTCCACCTCCTCACCCTGCTCTGCACTGCACCTGGACCAGCATCATCACTGATGTGTCCTCTGTTTGAAGACTAAGATTTCCTGTTCCTGATGTGATGTCCCACGGGCATCTGCTGTTTCCAGTCCAAGAAGAGGACATCTTCCAGAATATGTCATCACCTGAGATGCAGCCAGACCCTCTCTCGTGAGCCTTTTGAATTCTACCTACCTGCAGATCCCTGAAATCTCCAAAACTTTTCATGAGTTTCCCACTCAGTTATTGAGTGTGCAGGCATGATTATGCAAATCCCATTTTCAACTGCTGATCTTAAAACCCTGGCTGAAGTAAGAGTGCAAATTTGCCAACAGAATGTGCTCCTGGCTTTTTCTCCAACCTGTAAAGTCATAGAAAACCATTACCCCCATATTCAAATCTACAAAAATATAGATATACACCATTAACTTTTCATGAGTCCATGAAAGAAATAAAATTGGAGATCGATCACAAGAAACCTAGAGAGACCGGATATCCAGAATCACAGTTGAGCCCTGCTTCCTGGTGGAGAAGGAGCTGCAGGCACACAGTGGAGGGAGCACTGAGGGGGAGGGAATGATGACTGGCAGACAGGAGGGGACCAGGATGAGCTCACATCATACTCCTGGGGCCACACAGCCTACATCTTATGTCCAATCCCACCCAAGATTTCAAGAGAAAGATTTGAAAAGATCACACAGGGTTCTGACAGGGGAAGGCAGGACTGATCAATGAGAAATGGACACAGATCCTGGTCCATAAAGAAGACACTCAGGGAAGAACATTTCCGGAAATGTACCCTACTGGGAGAAAAAGGATTCTAACACCAGAACAACTACCCATCCTTCAAATGTTATTTTACATAGTTAAAATCAAGGATAGGAGAAATAAATTAAGGGAAATGGACTGTCTCACAGAAAAGATTTGATGTTTAGTGGAATATGAGCAAAATCCCTAGACTTTCCTTGTGACTGTTACATGGACAGGAAATCACAGAGGATGCAGAATCCCACATTGTCATGCACAGCAGTGTGATGAGAGTGGATCAGAGCTGAAGGAGCTGCAGGAACCAGGTTCATCTGAGAGGAGAACTTAGTGAAGCTGCAGACAGCAAAGGAGACTGAGGAGAGGACAGAAGAGCCTTGTGCAGGCTCTGGCTCCACCACCTGCCAGACCATGCTTGGAGCCCCCAGGGCCTCAGGCTCATTTCTCTCTTTTCCCTTGGTGTTCATTGCAAGGTTTATCTCCTCCTCCTGGGTATTTGGGAAATCCAGGTGTGCCATCAGGTGCAGCTGAGTCACAGACTCAGAAGGACACACATATTCCTGCAGGGAACTGGCCACATACCTGGGAGACTCACGAATAAGTTTATGTCTGTGTCTTCCCTTTGTGTCCATGTCTGCCCTGGGATCTGAGGTCATGAATGGAAGAGACCAGTAACTGAAACTCACCGGTCCTATACTGTGTCTTCCCTGGTGAAAATGTGTCTTGCACAACCTGAGTGTCTTTCATGGAGATGAGCCTGTCTGCCAGGAAGCTGCTGTCACAAACAGGCTACCCTGACACCTCTTGACCAGGGTCGGTAGGCAATGGTGCTAGATCCACTTCTGTACTCTCCAGTTCCTGAACTGATTCTGCTCCCAGAATTTCTGTGCAATGTCTCTGGGACCATTTTTGGACCTACAGCTTCCAGTTAATGTGCCCAATTGCAGTGCTGGCTCCTGTTCCTGGTGATGTCTACTGCATGGGATTCTGATTTCCAGGCATATCTAGTTGGTGGCAGTGAAGTCCAGGGCCAAGCCAAAGTGTGCATATACATACATACCCCACCTCTTTTGGGAGGCCCTGGAACCCACATTGCAAAAGAGTCTTCACTGGGATGCAGTATTGGAGCCATGCTGGAGTCAACCTTATCCTTTTCAGGTCTCATGCAGGCCCTGCTGGATCGGTGCAACCTATGGACCCTTCCCATGATCAAAGCTAAGGAGCCTGGAGGTGCACTGACCCAGCCAGGAAGCTGCTCTGTCCTGGAGCCTCAATAAATGACATGAAGTTTGGGTCTTGCCATGGAATCCACCTACTCATGTGAACAGGGACAGGATCACATGGGATACCTACCAGGAAGTCCAGGTCCAGGCTATATTCACAGGTCACCAGAGCCAGTGACCTAGGTATTGAACCTACATCAGCCTGATTTTGCTCCCAGAGTTTCAATGCAAGTTCCTATACCTGGGTCTTGGCTGGTTGTGCCTCAGTACAGGAGGACCAACTGACTGGGTCCAGCCAAACCTCCTACATATGGAGCTCAGGGTCTCACATTGACTTGTGTTCTTGGTTGGATGACCATCTGTAGACCATCTCCTCCTCACCACCTCAGGTCCAGAGCAGTATGCAGACAGGGGACCCAAAGTATATTCCATGTCCCCACCCATGAATCACATCTGCATTGTGCTCAGGACAAACTGAGTCTCTGACCAGGAAGAGAGGTTCCTGAATGGGGGAGCAGGGAGAGGATGGATGGACGATCCTTCAACTCTGGCCGCTTTCTATGCTGTAACCTCATGGGAGGACTGCTGGACAGGATGCTTGAACCTCCCTAGTTCCTGAAGCTGTCCTAGGGCCCAGGTTCCTAAGAGTGACCTAAAGACAGGCTCCACCCAACCATAGTGACTGGACTCTTGGAGAGGTCACTGTCCAGCCCCAACAGACCTCTTGGAAAACCCAGGTGGCTCATACCCTTCTTGATTGGGCCTCCCTGTCAGTATGAATATCTCCAGCTCCAGGACACACTTAGAAGCTCAGGGTCAAGCTGAAGGAATCTCTGACACTGGCCCACCATTTTCTGTGTGTTGGAGACACTGTAGAAAATGCATGAGACCAGGACAGTGCCCTTCCTGAAAGGTGGGTGGCAGCAGGGTGTTCATGACCTGCTCTGCACATCCGTAACCCAGGACCAGTTGCCAGATCAGGGGCTTGTTCCTCCAGGACCTGGGACCATCCATGACCTAAAATTACAAGTTTGTAATGACTGCAGATGTTTAATAAATATCCTGTTTTGGGGGTGAGTTTACATAACTAAGTAATGCAAGGAGAGACATGTAAGAAGGGTTCTTAGTGAAGTGAATATCTCATCAGTAAGGGGCTGGAGCATAAGGAGAAAATTTCTTAAAGCCAAAGCTACAACATGTTGGGAAACACACTTATCTCAGTGTGTCAATGTGTTGTTCACTTGGTTTTGACACCAGGGCTGGGTGAGTGGTATGCACTGTGGTGGAGGGTTAGAGAGTGGCAGATACATGGACCATGTGAATGAGATCAATGGGTAGAGACAAAGAATAATGGATATGACCTGAATTATGTAAACACTGAAAAATTGTGTTTCGTGAATGAGACCCAACATGATTAATACAAGTTCTTAGGCAAGACTTTTGAAGTTGAGCCATCAAAATTCCCATCCAAGTCCTATTCTGAATGGGATCCGATATCTAGGCCCAGACCACACATCACTGGGCTGCTCTGAGGACCTAGGGTCTTGCTGTGGAACAGCTGGGATCTCTGCAACCCAGACAGGTGCTGGTGAAACCATCCCAGGAGGCCTGGCTGATATCAGAGGAGTCCATGGGTCTTTCTGGAAACACATGTGGAATGGATAGTGTCTCACTCTCAGAGGCAACAGTGGGCTTTCCTGTACTTGATGGTTGCAGGATGGGGTTAGTGCTCAGCATCACAGACAATGAATGATACCCCAGAGCAGGTTCATGTCATCTAAGGACCACATGAACTTGAGTTCACACAGCAGAGCCTGGTCCTTGAAGTGTTTGAGTCTCACTTTGGTGAGTTCTGCCTGGAAAGAATGTAGAGAGGCTGGAGAGGAAGCATTTCCCCAAACAGGATAATTACATGGACCCCAGCACCATACTGCTGCATGGACCATGTTGAACTACTTCCTTCTTCTTAGGCTGGATCAAGCCTAGAGTTAAGAAGTTTCCTGCCTCATGAATATGCAAATACCCTGAGTCTGCTGAGGTAAATATGGATATGTCTGTGCCCCAGAGCAATCCACAGCCATCATCCCTCTTCTGCAAAATCCCCCAGAGCTCAGCTCCTCAGCATGCACTGGACCTGGAAAATCCTCTTTGTGGTGGCAGCTGTGAAAAGTAAGATGATCCACAATCCTAGGGCTGAAGGAGGGACCAGAGCCTGTCAGGGGGCACTGTCTCCAACTCCTGTCTTCTCTCCATAGGTGCCCATGGTCAGGTGCAGCTGGTACAGTCTGGGGCTGAAGTGAGGCGGCCTGGGGCCTTGATGAACCTCTCCAGCAGGTCTTCTGGCTACACCTTCACAGAGTACTTCATGCACTGAGTGCAACAGGGCCCTGGACAGAGGCTGGAGTGCATGGGAATTATCAGCCCTTACAATGGTGAAGCAAACGATGCTCAGAAGTTTCTGGGCAGAGTCACCTTCAGCAGAGACACCTCCTCCAGAACAGCCTACATGGAGCTAAGCAGTCTGAGGTCTGAGGGCACAGCCGTGTATTACTGTGCAAGACACAGTGTGGTGACTACATCCTGAGTGTGTCAGAAAAACAGAGGAAGGAGCAGCTGCCTTGATACTGAGTTGACAGAGATGATGAAGCTGAACGCTTGCTTACAAAATAGGAAATTTTCAGAGAAGACGAACAATGGATTCTGGTTACCCTCAGATGATATGGAGAAATCACCACAGCCCAGTTTCTCTACATCCTAAATATTTGGGGTAGAGAAACCTTCCAAGTAATAAGGTTGAAACACACAATGCCAAGAAATAATAGTATGAGCATGTAGTTTCCAACCAATGGCATTAATGCCAGGGGAAAATGTGGTTGATTAGAATATGTCTACTTTTAAACACTAAGGGATTGCAAAACTTGCCTTGTCTGTTTCTATTTATTACAATGTCCTGTTAGAGAGTGTTTGTGTGTTCAGATAAGCTGAGGAATAGGTACAGGAAAAAAACAATTATAACTGTTATCACCACTTTTGGTGAAAATAGTTCTTGAAAAACTAGATAAAGCAATTACACTAGAGAAAGAAACAAAAGCAATTTAGATAGGGAAAGAAGAAATTATCACTATTTGCAATTGACATCCTCCTCTACATAGAAGAACCCAAAAAAATCCATCAAAATATACCTAGAACTAATAACTTATTTCAGTAGTATACTACTGAAAAATCAAGAGCATTTCTGTTGCCAGTAACAAATTCACCAAGAGTGAAATTTGGGAAAGAATACCTTTCACAATATCATCATCAAAAATGAAATACTTAGGCATTAACCAAACAAAGGAATGGAAAGACCTCTACAATAAAATCTACAATACTCTGAAATGGATGATGAAATAGTATATCAGAAAATTGAGATATACCCTTTCCTGAATAGACAGACCCAGTACAATTATAATGGCCTTACTTCCAAAAGTGGTTAATAGATTTAATGCAGTCTAAAGAATATCAATAACATTCCCCAGAAAACTGGAGAAAGCAATCCTAACACTCATATGGAACTGGGAAAGACCTAGTATAGCAAAAGAAATTCTAGGCAACAAGGGAAGGACAGATACCATCGCAATCCCAGACTTCAACTTATACTACAAAGTTTCAGTGATGAAAACAGCATGGTATTGTCAGAAAAACAGACTTGTGGATCAATGGAACTGAATAGAAGATGCAGATACTACTGCATGCACACTCAGCTACACTGTCTTTAACAAAGGGGCCAAATCACTTCCCTGGGGGAAAGATAGCTTCTTTCACAGATGGAGCTGGGAACACTGGATATCCACCTGCTGAAGGTTGAACTTAGACCCATATCTTTCACCATACCCTGAACTCAAATCTAAATGGATCAAACAATGCAACTTTAGAAGAGAGACCATTTTTCTGTTGGAAGACAAAATAGGTAAAACTCAAAGACATAGTTATAGGCAAGGACTTTCTGAAGAAAATCGGGTTGTGCGAAAAATAATTGAAGAATCAACAAATGTGATCATATTCAATGAAAAAGCTTTTTGCACATCCAAGAAAACATAATCAAAGTGAAGATATAACCTACAAAATGGGAAAAAAAATTCCAGCTACTCCTATGACAAAAGACTAATATCTAGAATATATAAAGAATTCAAAAATGTAGACCCAGTCCAAAAATGGGCATCTGAAATGAATAGACACTTCTCAGATAAAGTAATAAAATTAGCCAATAAATTTCATGGAAAAATATTCAGCATCACTGGCGTTTTGAGAAATTCAAATTAAAACAACACTACAATTCTCTCTCTTCCCAGAAGAATTTGCTACCATCAAGATATTAACCAAAAAAACAAATGCCAGCCAGGCTGTGGGGAGAAAGAAACCTTTCTTTTTTGTTGGTGGGAATGTACACTGGTATAAACTCTAGAAAACTAAAACTAATACAACCCCTCAAAAAACTAAAATTAGTATTTCATTTGGCCCAGCTCTTCTCTTTTTAGTTATGTTCCCCAAAGAGTTAATATATCATAACACAGTTCTGTATGTATATTCGTGTTTATAGCAGCAATTACTAATAGCTAATTCTTGGAAACAGCCTATGTGCCCATCAACAGATGAATGGATAAAGATATGGATATGGGCATGGCTGTCGCTTCTCGGCCTTTTGGCTAAGATCAAGTGTGATATTGGCATGGCTGCATATAATCATGCTACAATTGGTGCAAGAAGGGAAAGGTGTGAACAACTAACTATACTTTCTGGAAAAGACAGTATGTGTGCATCACATATGCAATTTTTTTAGAGTATTTAATATGAGTTCCTGTCAGATATTTTCTGGGGTTTGGTTTTGGTTTTTCCTTTGTTTTTTATGAGTTTTTAATTTTGTTTTATTTTTTCTCTTTGCTTTAAAACGTTCAGACTTTCAGCCATTGAAAAAGTGCAATTGAAAACAACACTGAAATTTCACTCTGCCCTACTGTGAATGACCATTATTAAGGGCTGCTAAAACAACAAATGGTGGCTAGGTTCTAGGCAGAAGGAGCACTTCTACTTTGTTGCTGTTGCCAATGTAAAGAGGTAAAACTGCTATGGAAATCTGTATGAAAATGCCTCAAAAATCTAATACTAGATATTCCATTTGACCCAGTTTTACTACATCTGGGTATCTTCCAAACAAGTTAAAAACACTGTAATACAATGGGCCATGTATGCCCATGTTTATAGTAGCACAATTCATAATGGAGAATTCTTTTGGCAACTAACATACCCATAAAGAGATGAATGGATAAAATTAAGTGGTATATTTACACAATGGAGTACAACTCAGGTATAAAGAAAGATAAAATGCAGTCCTGTTTTTCACACATCATAATTTAAATATTGGATAATTTTTATATGATAAACTAAAAATATTAATAAATACCAAAATAAATGGGAGGTTGTAGGAAACGGTGGGTGGGGGAGCTTTATCAACATGAGAAGAGGGAATTGGGAGACATACTAGGGATGTCAGAAGAAAGAGAAGTAAGGATTTAGATGTGATATAATTATGTACCATTTCCCAAAGATTAATGCATTTATTATATAATACGAATGTACACTAAGTGAAACACACACACGCACACGCGCACACACACACACACACACACACACGCTCACACCCTCCCTACAGGATATTCAG
>NW_028258437.1:42345-98720 GCF_053883595.1 Heterocephalus glaber
GCACTAGAACACCTGGTATCCGGATGTAAAAAATTAACTTCAACCCTTTATTTCCATACATACAAAAACTTGAAAGACCTGCCTGTCTGCAGCGGGCTGATTCGGCGTCTTCCGAGTGACTCAGGACCTCGGCAGGGTGTGGGCAGACCTGCCTGTCTGCAGCGGGGTGATTCTGCGTGTGTTCCGCGGGACTGGGGACCTCGGCAAGGTGTGGTCAGACCTGTCTGTCTGCAGCGGGGTGATTCGGCATGTTCCGCGGGACTGGGGACCTCGGTAGGGTGTGGGCAGACCTTCCTGTCTGCAGTGGGGTGATTCGGCGTCTTCCGCGTGACTCAGCTAAACATGAATTTTGCTACATGAGTAAATATGACTTGCATGCACTTCAAAGGCCCTTGTGGATTTTGTGAGTTTAGATTTCTTTTGAATCCTGAATCATCATCTAAAAATGAATCTGATAATTTCATCCCCATGAAAAGGTGTTGCCTCATGCAGAAATCAATGCTTCAGATTAGGGAATTAAATCCATCCCATCCCTCTCCAAAGGGTCTGAGAACACACAGCTCTGTCATATGTAGGCTGCTTCAGGAGACCTTGTTCCTGGGATCAGCATGAGCACCATATGGAGCACTGTGTTCAGGGGAGCAGGAAATAGAAGCAGCCTGACTGGACTCAGGGCAGTGTCCAAAGGCCTCAGTGAATGCTTTCATGATTTCTGAAAAGGAGTACGGACTGCACTTTGTTTATTGGAACTTAGAAATAGGGATTTGTAACATTCTATCTGTTGGACATTTTGTTCTTCCTCCTCCTCCTCCTCCTCCTCCTAATTCCTCAATCCCTCTCTCTCAAGTTTCAACCTATATATCAGTAAAGTAATACAGAATTTTTAAGATGAAATACTCCTATTTCATAATAATTATTTTTCCTTAACAGATTCTCATAATTCTGCCTTTATATATTTCTTTATTTTATCTCAGTTAATTCTGTATTGATCAGTCACAATTCTATTCCTAAACTTTCCTTAAATACTCAAACATATCTCTATACTTAATAATGTCATTCATATGTTTATGGATTTCTGTAAAGTACATATAGAGTGAACAGAAGAACATCATTTCCACACTCAGTCAACACATAGTTACAGTTCCTGAAGTCAGAGCTGAGAAGTCTTCACACATAGACCACTACACCGCAAATGTTACCATGGCCTTCATGAACACTCATCCTGGGTATCAAATGAATTTTCACCTCCTAAGCCAGCTCTGCAGCACGCCTGGAGCACAATCACAACTGATGTGTCCTGTATTTAAGGACTGAGTATTTCTGTATGAAATGATGCCCCTGTTATTTCTAGTTCAGGATGAGCACATCTTCCAGAATATGCATCACAGGACTTGTGGCCAGATCTTCACTTAGACCTTCTGTAATCCAACTTCCTTAAGATCCCTAAAATCTCTAAATCTTCTCATGAGTTTCCATCCATTTCCTTTTTCTGTGTCTTTGTGTATTCAATCATGATTGTCTGAATGTCATTTTCAATTAGTGATCTTAGAACCTGGACTCAAGAAGGAGCACATATTTGGCCACTGAAGGCTCTTCTGGATTTTACTGAAACCTGTGAATACATAGAAAATTATTGCCTACATAATCAAATTTACAAAACTCTTGAAAAAATAAACATCTTTATTTTTTAATGGGTTCATGAAAGAAATGAAATTGCAGGTTGAACAAACACAAAGAAACCTGTAGAGACAGGAATGTCCATAGTCACAGATGAGCCCTTATTTCTGGCTCAGAAGGAGTTCAGGAAATATAGCAGAAGAAACACTGGTGGGGACATAGTAGATGGCTGTAGGACCGAAGAGGACTAAATAAACAATGAGAGCTCCTGCGGGCAAACACCACACATGTTACCGACAGAATCCTGAGAATCTCAAGTTGAGGATTCAAGTAGATCTCTCAGGGCTCTGAGCGGGGGCGGGGAGGGAGGGAAAATTGACCACTGAGACCACAGAGCATTTTCCAGTCTGACACACAGAGAAGAACTTTTCCACAACCTTATCGTTCATGGAGAAAAAGAATTTTCCTAGATACAGACCAGACACCCATCATCCTAGTATGGAGTCAAAATAGTGCATAGGAAAAAATAATTTAAAGGAAATGCACTGTGCCCCAGAAATGAACACGTTAGAAGAAAATGCAACAAAACCTTGGTCATCCTTGTGAAGGTCACAAGGACAGGAAATCATGGAGAAGTCATCGTGAGAACACAGAATTCACCATAGTCATGACCACCAGCATAATGAAAATGGATTAGAGCTGCAGAAGCTGCAGGACCCATGTCCATCTGAGAGGAGAACTTGGTGAAGCCAAAGAGCAGACAGCAGAGAAGACAGAGGAGAAGACAGGAGAGCCCTTGTCCATTCTCCATCTCCACAAACTACCACACTCTTCTCACATCTCACAGGGCCTCAGGCTCATTTCTTCTTCTCTCCTTGGAATCCTTTGCAAGGTTTTGTTCCCCTCTTGGGATTTTTGGGACATTCGGGTGTGTCCCTGAGTTTCATCTAGATTCACAGCCCCAGTATGATACAATACACATTCCTTCAGGGAACTGGAAACATATCTGGGAGACTCAGTGTCCATGTCTGCTGTGGAATCTGATGGCATGAGATGAAGAAACCAGCAGCTGGAAGCCACCAGAAAAGCACTGTGACCTTACTTTTGACAAGGTGTCTGGCAGAAGCTGGTGTCCTTCTTGGAAATGAAGTAGCTCATCAGGCAGCAGTTGACCCAAACTCGTTTCCCTGACACTACATCACTGAGGTCAGTGGGCAATGGTGCTGCCTCTCCATTTGTTTTCTTCAGGGTCTCCATTATATAGATGGGGCTTCAGGAGACTCTAAAGGACACATAGCTTCCTGTGCCTGTCCTCAGCTGCAGCCCCACGCTCATGTCCTTGGTGGTGTCTACAGCATAGGGTCCTGACACCCAGGTTTAGAGAGTTGGTGGAAGTGAGACCCAAGGCCCAACCTGGCTGTAGGGCCTCCCACAAACTCTTGTGGGAAGCACTGGAAGCCATTTGAAAAGTTTCCAGCCTGAACTTCTTTATCCAGGTCATGCCTGTGTCACCCTAGTTCTCCTCAGTTCATGTGCAGCCCTTGCTTGGCCAGTCAACCCATGGACTCTTCCATGGGTGACACTAATGAGGCTGGAGGTGTGCTGATACAGCCAGGAAGTGAGCTCTAGTTTGGAGCCATGATAATTGACATGAGGAGTGGGTCCTGCTATGGAGCCCACCTGCCCAGCTGATCAGGGACAGGTTCTCACATGTGCACCACTGGGAGTTATAGGTCCAGGCCACACAAATGGGTTCCCAACATCTCTGAAATGATAAAATCAACCTCAATTCTTAGGGAAGATTTTGGGATCTGAGTTATCAAGATTCACATTCAAGTCCCATACTTGGTTGGATCAGAAACACGATCCTGGACCACACATCAGATCACCGGTCTGAGGACCAGGGGCCTCCATGTGGAACAGATGGGACAGCATCAACCCACTCTGGTTCTGGAGAAACCATTCTAGGAGGCTTGGCTGATATCAGAGATATCCGTGCATCATCCTGAGGACTCATGTGAGAAGGATAGTGTCCCTCTGTCATGTCCATACTACAGTCACCCTCCATGCCAAAATACAGTAAGTAGAGAAATCTTACAACTAATAAGGTTGTCACAAGCAATGCCAGGAGGGTATTCCTGTAGACATAAATTTCAACTCAATTGGAGAAATAACTAGAAACAAAGTTTTTCTACCTTATGCCAATGTTCTGTCTAATTTGTGAAAAGTACCAAGAATGTCTCCCAGAATGCCTCAGCCGTTTCTGTTCAGCAGAATTTACTTATTGTCCAGGTTTATGTTCAATGTCCATGAGATTTTCCTGTTTGTTTTAGAAGTCTTATGATTGTCTTTCATATTTTGTTTAATTTTTATATCATTCCTCTAGGATGGTAAGATACAGGCCCCAATTCATTCCTGTGCAAGTAGATATCCAATCATACAAGACCACTTGATAAAGAGACTCCTCTTTCTCCATTATTACTTATTAACTCACTATTGAAGTTAGTTGACCATATGTGTGTGAAAATCTTGCCCCTGGCTGCTCCCTTCTTGCTCACTTCCTGGCTGCCATGGGTTGAGCAGCTTTGCTCCACTACAGCGGAGCATGCAGTCTCCAGCTGGGAGCCACCTGAACTTGGACTGAATCCACTGAAACTGTCAACCAAAATAAGCTTCTCCTCCTTTAAGTTGTGGGAGTCAGGTACTTTTTCCCAGGGTAGGAAAAGTTATAATATAATAAGCAAAGATTAGCAAAGCTCTCAAAGCAAAACTGAGATTGTCCTGAAGATGGAAATTTTCTACATTAAGACTTCTGATTCAGCTTTGGCCCAAGCCCAACCCTGCACAAATCAAAGTTCAGAAGTGCCAGCCCCGAGAACCTTCTTAGCCAGGATTCACCCCGAGTGGTTCTACTTTACTGGAAAGGTGATGGTGGAAGGCACAAAGCCATTCAGTTCCCTTTTGCCCTAATCTAATATACATTTGAAGTTAAATTAGAGTTTCCAGTGAATTAAATTATGAACAAAAAATTTTGTGCTGCTCTGCTCTCTATTTAGATTATTAATTTCTTCTTTCTTCAACTCCCATATCTTTTCAATTTTTTCTGAAATTTTCTGCCTTCAATATAAATTTTTAACTCTATTATGAAATGCATTTTTAAAAGAACATTTTTAAAGTTGTTTTCTCTCTCCTTTCCTCTCTCCTTCCCTCTGTTTTCTCCTTGTTCCATCTTGGCTTTCCCCTGTTTTCCATAATAATGTACTAAATTATGCTCCCATAACCTTTCTGATATTTATTATTTTTGCGTTCTTCATAAAACTCAGTCTAGCGCCTGGGATTTAGTTCAGTGGTTCTGCCACCTTCCTAACAAGTGCAAGGTCCCAAGTTCGATCCCCGGTACCAAAAAAAATTAATTAATTAATTAATTAAAATACAGTCTAAGTTGCATGAGATGAAACCTGCATATAGTATTCTTTTCATTTTCTCTGATGATTACTGATGTTGAGCACTTTTTCAAATACCTGCTGTTCATTATTATGTTTCTCTTTTGACAAATGTCTTTTAAGATATTTCCTTTTCATTGTTATTACTTTTTATGCTATTCTTTTGTTTGAGTTCCTTACACATTCTCATAAAAACCCTTTGTCACAACCATTGTGATATTTTGTCCATTTTGGGGGGTTACTTCTTTATGTTATGGGATTTTCTAGTCCTGCATATGCTCTGACAGAAATCCCTTGCCCAATGTATAATTGCAAATGTCTTCCCCCATTCATCACATTTGCTCACATTTCCAGGAATTATTTCCTTTGCTATGAGGGAGCTCTCTTGGTTGATGTAATCCAATATGTCTATTTGCTCTTTTGTTTTCTGTGTTTTTTGGGTCTTCTCAAAGATGTTTTTTAGCCAAAATGATATTATAATGTATTTCCACTGTGTTTTAAGTGGATATATAAATTTTGGTCCTACATTTAAGTCACTAATATGATTTGATTTTTGTATATGATAAGAGATATGGTCTGCATTCATCCTTCTGCATTTGGACAGCTTCCAGCATCATTTGCTGAAGAGACTGTCCTTCCCCCAGTATGTGTCTTGGTGCCATTGTCACAAATCAATTATTTGTGAATGTGTGGGTTTATTTCTGCTCTCTCTCTCTCTCTCTCTCTCTCTCTCTCTGTATATATTTGTGTGTGTGTGTGTGTGTGTGTGTGTGTGTGTACATGCTTTAATGCCAGTTCCATGTTATTTTGATTCCACAATTTTGGAATATAAGTTTTTATATTTGAGTTGCCTACTGTGAGAGTTAACTGACTGTGTCAACTTGGGTAAGAAATGTGCAACTAATTCGATCAGAATAACCTGGGTGTGGGTGAAGGGATTTACTGAAGACAGAATTTGGAACCAGAGAAGTTGGGTCATTGCTGTGATGCTACATAAACATGTGGCTCAGAAGCATTTGAAACCAGCATTTGGGAAGAATTTGTATAGTTTTGGAGATGCCAGGTGAAGAAGCAGCCCTGGAATGTGGTAAGCCAGACTTAATGGGAGATTCATGACAGAGCTCCGAAGATCAAGGTGCTGACAGAAATAGAGCTGGTGAAGATCAGTTTCGAGAGGTTTCATTTAGGAACATCCACTGCACTGGTTGTTGACTCCAAACTAAGTTCACTGTGCTTTGGCAGAAAATTTTTCTGCATCTTGCTTGTCCGCAGAGACTGAAGGAGACTGAGATTAAGTGCAGTGGACTAATGAATCTGGAAGAAGAAATTTCAAGGCAGTCTGACATTGAGTTAGTGGCATGGCTACTATTGGGGGAACTTAGCCACCTCTATCTTGAGAATCAAGAGCAAAGGTCCCAGCAGAATCAGTTAAAAACTTTCAAGTTTGACCATAAAGAATGTCCAGTAAACTTGTGGCCTACAAAGATGGAATAGAGGAGAACTTGTTTGCTGAAAAGATCAGCAATAAATAGTCACAAATTCACTTTGGAAGACTACAAGAAAAGATAGCCTGAGAGCAACACAGGAACTAGTAGGACTCCATACTTTGCAGCCCCAAATTGCAAAGATGAAAGACTTTGCTTTGAGAAGACAGCCCCAGAGCACCATGGTTCATATCAGTGTTTGCCTTGGGAATTTGTTCCTTAGTATTGAGTTCATAGTGCTTAGCAATCCAGACATGGAATTCCTGAAGTGAATATAGAAGGAAGCCTAGTTACTGCTTCCACTGGTCACAAACACTGCATTTTTCCATGTGGTGCTGGTTTGAGGTGCATTCAGAATGAAAAATTATAGTATCAGGAAGGCTTCCTTCAGATTTCAGAAGTCCTGGGAGGCCAGGCAGTGTGCACCTAAGAGGGCAGTGTGTAAACCTCTTTGTGAGTAGCCAAAAGGATAGTGGAGACCCCAGAAACATGGAGAAGCCAATAACATGGACTGTCTGAAGAAAGCTGCAAGAAGTGAGCAAAGCCATCTCAAGAGCAGCCATGAGAGGTGCAAGCACCAGCACTGCTGTAGGGCCAGCACCATCCAAGCCTTTTGGAATTCACGTCTTGTTGTAGATTGCCACAGAAGCTGGAAATGGAAAAGAGGGCTTAGTGTTTTCCTGGCTAGATTTTGGTCTTCTTTGGTCATATTCCTTTCTACGCCCTGTTTTACATGGGCATATTTATTGTATCTTGGAATTGTTTTCATTTGGATACAGGGTCACAGCTAAGAGTTTGCCTTAAATCTAAGAGGAGACTTTGGACTTGGACTTTTGAGCAATGCTGAAATTGCTAGGGCTTTGGCAACACTTAGAGTTGGTCAAAATGCTTTTTGCATAAAGGAATGCACATGCGTTTTTTTTGGGGGGGGACTGGAATTTTATGGCTTAGATAGCTAGACGTCCTCTCATTTCCTCATATGGATGTAGGTGGTGCTTTTCAGAGATGGCCACATCTAGGGTGTGCGAATGAAGACTTAGGGTGTGTGACTATGGATCGTGGGTGTGACAATTGGATGAGATAAGGGATAGATTTATTATTGCTCTGGGTGTGGGTAATGGTAAGCTCTACCCTGTTTGTTGGTACCACTAACAAATAGGCTCATAGCCTGGATGAAATATAAAGAGAAAGATGGAAGCTAGACTTTGCACCCTCCTGCTTCCCATGACACAGACTGTTTCTCCCCCAGATGACAGGATGTGTTAAAGTGGAAGTCATCCTAGACTTAATGTGACAACTGCAAAATGACAATATAAGAAGATCTCAGTGAACATGGAGACCACCTGATAGGATAGGGGACAAAGGTAGAAGGCAGGATCTGTGATGGCATCAGCACTGAGGATGTAAGGACCAGAGCCAGAGAAGATGAGGAGAACTGGGCTGGGTCTCAGGAAGGGAAAAGGGTTTGTAGGAAATGGACTCTGATTTCGGGATGATGGGATTATACTTTGACTACCTTCCAACAGTTCCTGTAGAACATGTGGTCTCTTATCAGAGTGAAACACAACTTCAGTTTAAGAGAATTGGTCTCATAAGACAGAAAATATAAGAGCAACGTGATCTCACTCTTTCCCCTCATATAAAAGATTCCTAATATGCAAACTATCATTCAAGTTCTAGGTTCAAATTCCCTTCTTGGGCTATGGGAACTCATAGTCCTTTTCTCCCATCCAAGTATTAACCAGGCCCGACCCTGCTTAGCTTCCGAGATCAGACGAGATCGGGCGTGTTCAGGGTGGTATGGCTGTAGATCTCCTAGTCCTTTTCTGAGAAGGGCCGGAGAATGTAGAGCTCTGGTCTAGAAAGTGAGGCTGTTGGATCTTTTCCTGTGCCTGATGACTGGTTCATGAGATGAGTAAGAGTGATGTACAAAGGACCCAGGTGTACATAGTGACAGCAGGTGACTGATATGAACTAATGACACTTGTCCACAGGTGTCCTGTCCCTGGTGCAGCTACAGCAGTCTGGACCTGGCCTGGTGAGGCCCTCACAGACCCTGTCTCTCACTTGCTCAGGCTCTGGATTCTCCATCTCCACTGCTGTTTACTGGTGCTACTGGATCTGCCAGACCTAACAGAAGAGGCTGGAGTGGTTGGGGGAAATAGGTTATGATGATGTCAGTAAGTACAACCCGTCTCTCACTAGCCACAACTCCATCTACAGAGACATGGCCAAGAGCCAAGTTTTCCTACAATTGAACTCTGTCACCCTTGAGGACACAGCCTTGTATCACTGTGTGAGATACAGTGAAGAGCATGAGCCCAGACACAAACCTCCCTGCAGGGATGCTCAGGACCAGCAGGGGGCGCTAAGGAAACACAAAGTGCAAGGGATCAACTTGAGAGCAGCTGAGAAAAATGGAAGCGTTTTCTTTCTACTTAGTTGTCATCTCTCCCAGGACACAGGGGCATGGAGATCCCAGTTACTCTCCTGTCTCTTAACTTACAATATTGTGTGTTCTTGGAGGCAGGCCTTTTGTTTTTTAACATCTAGCAGCAGGAGCAGCAGCAACATTTTCTTCTCGTCCCGTTAGGAAAACAGATTAGGGCCATGTAAGTTTCATGGTGAGGATCTCCTACCCAAATGCCTGTCTGAGGAGAGCTGCAGGAGTCAGGCCCTGGGCAGGACATATATGTTTTAATATTTTCCCTTTTTGCATTTTCCATTAAAGTGATTATGTAGGTATTACCACAAAGAACATGTCATGACTTCAGGGTGTTAATTCTGTAATCTCTTGGATTTATGACCTGTGAGTAATGGGGCACAGAAAGTCAGAATAACATGATCCTGTTCACAGATCTGTCAGATGCAGACCTGAAGTATCCAGTGGATGTAACTTGAGGACACAGATCTGCCCAGAATGCCTGGATTGACCTTTTGTTCTGCAGGGGTCTTGGCTTGTCCACAAATTCACATTTCTCAATTGCATACTAATGAATAGAGGAAACATTAAAATAATTCCTGTGTTGTAAAGTTCAGCCAAAAACACAAACAAATTTATATGTAAGGGGGCAGAGCAATGTGTGACCCATGGTTATGTCTGTTGAAGAGGGAACAGAGTAACGTTTTCCTGTAGAGTCATTGCCTGTGGCCAAACATCCCCATTCATGCTGTTAGAAGATGTCCTGTTGAGTATATTAGTGACACAGAAACATAGATTAATGCGTAAGAAATGCACAAACACATGGTTTCAAAGGAAACTATAGAGGACAAAGGGCAGCAGGTCAGGCCTAGGAAAGGGGCAGACATGGGTGTTACAGTCGCAGCTCTCACACAGGGACACCCATCATGCCCATAGAGGACATGTGGAGGTGAACAAGCTCCTGAGTTTTAGACTTGAGACAAGAGCCTGGGTTTTCACCCCCAATTCTAAACTACCCCTCCCACAACCATGGACAGATGTTTGCCTGAGTGGGGCCTGAACACTGGTGCTCCTTGCTCCCAAGACAGGGAGGGAGGCTCCTTCAGCCTTTGTGTAGTTCCCCAAGGGAAATCACTAGAGATTTCCTATCAGCACACAGAGCATATCCTCAGTGGTTCCTGCACACAAGGGCAGGACTCAAGTTCCCTCACTAATTGTGTCTGCTGTGCTCTGAGCTGGATACAGCAGTGACATTGTAAGTAGTCTTCATGTTGTTCCGGAAGGAAACATCAAAGGCTTTCATGAAAAATTGCTGAAATAAGGCTCTGACCACCTCACTTTCTTTCAGAAGTTATGTAAATCTTAATACTGAGAGTCTTGTCTTCAAAGCTTCTGGATATGGTGCACTCTGTTAGTCTTTATGGCATGGAATTCATTAACTGGATCTCAACTCTCCATTGCTGGAGAATATATTTGTCAGTTTTATCATGAATCCTGAAGATGTTAAAAACAGTATAGAAATATGGAACCTAAAAAAATAAGAACAGAGGGAAACACTGCAGTCTGGAACTAAATTTCTAAGGATGGGTAGAAGAATTGGCCACATAACAGGGATGCTGTACATATCTATATTCCCAGCAAATGGAGGTCTGAGGAAGTAGAATCACCTGATAAAGATTAACATGAACTTCCAATTCAAACACATTTTCACAAAACAAAAAAAAAGCAAATATATGTTTTGAGCCAGGAATGGTGATATATAACTTTAATTCTGTCCCTACACAGGTGGAGACAGGAAGATCACGATGAATTTGAGACCAGTCTTGGATTTCTAGGGAGTTCAAAGTTACCATAAGAGCCTGGACTACAAAATGACACTCTCTTTCAAAGAAACCAATAGGAAAAAATATGCAGCTATAATCTAACTAGTAATTGGGTGTTAAATTGGAATTTTAGGAACATTGTTATTGTGTGCATAGTGTCCATAATACATAGTTGTTCAAAAGGGACAACTATAAGGACATAAGCATTTTGAGTTTTGGAATAAATTCCAGAGAACAAGAACAGAAGCTGAACCTAGAAAGGGATTGCCCACCCAGTAGCTACCCAAGGTCATGTGGGGATGGGACATTTAACACAGATGGCCTCCTTCTCTTTCCCAGTGATCAAAAATATCTCTGTGAGGTAAGCACAGAACATACATCCTTATTTCCAGTTTCTGCTGGATCTGGATCAAGTGGGACTTGGATCACAGGATGTCTTAGAGTGAGGCAGCACATGGACCTCTCATGACAACAATAATGATAGGGAAGCAAGCTCTCAAGCAGCATGGATGGCACTAAGGAGAGGGATCATGGAGAGAAAGAGGGAGCTGTGCTCATATTGGTCCTGAAGAAGTTTCACCAAAGCCCACATGGGAAGGAAGTCAGGCTGGGGCACAAGAAGGGAGAAGGGACTGGAGAAAGCTGATCAGGGATCAGGAAGATAGGATCATCATTGCCCTGCTTCCACCATTCATTTTGAATCAAATTCCCAGGCTTATCTCAGATTTAAATTCAAATTGAATTCAAGAGAAGAGATTCGTCTTAGTAGCACAAAAGCATCAGAAATGGCCTGACCTCCCGCTCATATAGGAAGTGGGTACTCCACATGCAAATTTATCCTCCAACTCTAGATTCAAATTCCCCTCTTGGGGTGTGGGAGCTCACAGCTCCATCCTCAGACAGGGCTGAGGTCTCTGTGTAAGGCAGGGGTGTGGTCTAGAAGATGAGACTGCTGGGTCTTCTCCTGTGCCTGGTGACAGGTCCCCATGGTGAGTGTCCTCAATGTCAGACAAGGGTCTGAGGGAAGGATATGAAAGCAGGTGAGTGACAGGAAGGTTTTCATTTGTCCCCAGGTGTCCTGTCTCAGGTGCAGCTGCAGGAGTCCGGACCAGGCCTGGTGAAGCCCTCACAGACCCTGTCCCTCACCTGCACGGTCTCTGGATTCTCCATCACAACCAGTAATTACTGGTGGAGCTGGATCCGTCAGCCCCCAGGAAAGAGTCTGGAGTGGATGGGGTACATAGCTTACAGTGGTGGTACTAGCTACAGCCCGTCCCTCAAGAACCGCATCTCCATCTCCAGAGACACGGACAAGAACCAGTTCTTTCTGCAGCTGAACTCTGTTACCACGGAGGACACAGCCATGTATTACTGTGCAAGAGACACAGTGATTTGATACAAATGGGAGCCCAGACATAAACCTCCCTGCAGGGAAACTCAGGACCAGCAGGGGGTGGGTGGCACACACTGGTGTAGGGAACCAACTTCAGAGTGGATGTGGAGAACAGCCTGGAGGATTTTCTCTTCAGATGATTAACATCTCAATCTGTAGTCCAGGCACAGAGATTCCAGGAATTTTTATGTGTCTGATCCTACAGTATTGTGCTTTCATAGAATCCGGCTTTTATTTTTTCCCCATCTATTTTATCATGGATTACACAATAATTTTTTCAATGAAACAGTTTTTCACAACTCAGTTGACTACACAGTATCATTACTTTATAGGTGTAGAATCGTGTAATCATGAAAACAGATTCCCTTTTGACAGCAAGCTTGTCCTCTACCCTTAGATGCATTAACAGGACGTCTCATCCTGAAGGGTGCTTTCCAATTCCCGCTCAGGAAAAGTCTTTTACTCGGAATGACTGGACATCATTTTATGTTGATTTGAGTGATCACTCTTATTGGAGCTGTCCAGTTCCCCACCCCTGAGCATGAAGGGCAATGCTTTATACAGCTTGTGAAGATTCCGCTGTGTGTGACCACTCTCGGCATCTCCTTGGTAGAGAGCCATCAATGCTCTCACACGTCTTATAATCCCAGGGGACTGGCTAAGCAGATATTACCTGGACATAGAGTCAATAGTGGTGAGTCTCATAAACTCTGATGGAATGTTTTAAACATCATGTCTATTTGTATTGCAAAGTGCATTTGCTGTATTTACATTACCCTCAATAAAATTTGGACATCTACGCAAGCTGGATTCCGGATAATCTGAGGCACTGTTGTCTACTTCTTGCTCATCTGTTGGTTGACCTTAGGACAGTGAGTTGCATGATCATGGATCCTTGAAAGAACAAGATGCCCATAGCAGACTTAAGACCAGAGAGAAGGCCAAGGTTTGTTCAGATTGGAACCTAGAAGTCAGCTCTGTCTGTGCTCTCCTGAGTCCCTGAGAACAAGCCTGGTTCAGGTTGGACTCTGATTCCCACCTGCTGTGAAATGATTAAGAGCCTTGAGATCACAGTGTTTTGGGCCATTTTAAAATGTTATTGAGAAGTTTCCATGAAGGCTAAGAACAATATAATCCACAAGACAACTTCCCATCATTTATTTCCTTGAGTAAATCAACTGAGACTATTACACTGAAGGATAATTTTCATTTTCTTAAAAATTTAAGCTTGCACTTAACACACAACCTAATCATTATCTTGAGTATTTTCTATAGCTGAGTAATATTTGATGTTCACTAAGCAATCCTGCAATACAAATAATGTATTGTGTGTATTGAAATCTAGAAACAGTACAAATGTCTTTCAAAGGTGGAGCAGGTATACAAACTAGAAAATGTCCATACACTGACTACTGTTTTTCCATACAAACACGATATTTAATCCTACATATGAGTATAACTCTAGACTTTGTGCTAGGTAAGGAAGCACCTTACAAAGGTCATAGCCCACACAGCTGTCCTGGGTGACAAGGTCTGCCTGATTTCTCATTTCTTCCTGGAGAAGCTACAGAACTCAGAGACTCAATGTTGTGCTATGTCCACCAGTGCCCTGGTTTGTGAGCTGCCCCACCACTTGATCCACATATCTGTTTGCCTTCACCCTGGACCTGCCTGTTGCTGTTCACTCCCCCAGGCTCTGTGAAAAACAGCAGCTGGCAGGTCAGCCTACCTCTCCAAGGATCCTTTATGTCAGTTGCCACATGCACTTCAGCAGGCACTCCATGGTTTGGAGAGCTCTTTGACTGGGTTTCTCACTGTCTTGCACATGAAGTTCATTCCTCTCAGTACAGACTTCAGATGTTGACTTAGTGCCTTCTTCCACCTCCTTATCACCACTGGGGAACACTCTGAGCCAAGCTTCTGTAGGTGCAGGTGGAGATAAAGGTGGCCTCACTGGCCCCTCAGTGCTGTTTCCTATTGCTCAGGAGAGGGGTGGGCAGGAGTCTCCTCTTCCAAGCTTATCTCTAATGGATGCCTGAGTCCTCCGACTTGTGAGAAAGACATGGGAACCAGGGATCTCACAAACCCTGGTGGTGCCCCAGATTTCAGCTTAGTCCAGGAGTGCTGCTGAATAGAAGCCTCTCTGCCTCTGTAAAATAAATGCTCAGGATTTGGCTCAGCATTTAGGATCAGGTCCAGAGGGCTGATATCTTGACTCATGGCATTGAGGTCACTGACAGAAACCTGGTTAGAAGCAGCTGTTTGCTTGGCTGCTTGATCTGAACAAATTAAAGTTGACCTTCTTGAAGGAGATCAAGTACAATTTGATTTGCCATTCAGAGTGAGTTGAATGCACTGTAAGATGCATTGTGAGAATCCACAGTACAGTGGGTTTCATGCAATGTGTCCTTGAAGTCTTTGCACACATAATTACAGACACTGTTCAGCAGTTTATTGGGAAGTGGGTCCCCAGAGCTCCACCCACTGTCATATGAGAGGGTGACTTGTGTCTTCCCTGTGGAAGGAACATCTGCATCATACAGTGCACTAGTGCTCAACTCCCCACTTTCTCCATCTGCCCCGTACATCCTGGCCTATATGAGCCACTTATTCTCTCTTGTTCCATGAGATCAGCTGGTGAATGTTCCCCATGGGACTGGCTTCCCGAAGTATCTGCCCTTCTGTTCCTGTTGTTTTTTTCTCTCAAGTTTAGGATCTACTAGTGTATGGGTCTACTTTCTACCACTACACCAAATACCCGAGATGGTAGACCTAAAAAGAGAAATGAGTTGTTCTGGCTCAGTTTTGTGGTTCTAAATCCATCTTTGGAGTTTCCATGGCTTCCCGGCCTGTCCTGAGTATAATGGATGATAGTGACCACGCATATCCTGCACTAATAGACTGTCCCAATTTCCAGTGATGACAAAGTGGAGAAGACCCTGGGCTCCAACAGTCCCCTGCAGAGGTGTGCTCCAGTCACTTTAAGGTATTCCGCCAGGGTATATTTAACTACCTCACTTCCTGGGGCTGGGATTGAACTGGCTACCCTCTTGCTTCAGCCTCCCAGATTTGTAGGATTTGTAGGCCTGCCCAAACAAGCTTGGCTTGCATATTCATTTTTTTATAAATGATTTTGTTCATCCAATTTGGAAGGTGTGGCATTTTGCTATATTGAACTGTAGAATAATTCTGTTCTATCTTTTTCTCTTCATAATAAATCTACATTTTATGAGGAAGGAATCTTGATCCAGTATATTTGATACACTTGAAATTTCTGCAATTGTTGCTATTTTTCTTTTAAATTCATTATCTGTTTTTCTGATTATGTATAAAGCAGTTTTCTCTTTTATTTATCAATTTTATTGGTACATTTTAGGTGTACAATGTGATAACATTCATCATTGGGAATTTCTACCTTTACATAATATATCTTGATTCTTATTTTTTGCCCATGCCCTACCTTCAACCCCTTTACCTCTCCCTACTTACAAAAACTTCCTTTTCCTTTTTCCTTTTCTCATATTTATACCTTTCCCTTATTTCCTTTCCCCTACCACTCTACTTCCCCTTACCCTTTGGACATTTTCTTCCTATTTCATACATTTAGATCTACATTTACATATTTAGTTTTTCACACCAGAAAAACTATTCGGTATTTACACACGTGTGTCCTATCTATTTCACTTAAGAGTATGGCTTCAATGTGCATCCACTTAGCTATAAATGTCTCTAGTTTCTCATTCTTTATGGCTCAGTCGTACTCCATTTTATTTTAAAAAATCACATTTTTTTTTTTTTTTTTTTTAGTATCGGGGATTGAACTTGGGACTTTGTGCTTGTGAGGCAGGTGGTGGCTCCACTGAGCAAAATCTCCAGCACCCATGGCCCACACATTTTCTTTATCCAGTCTCCAGTCGATGGGCAATTGGGCTGTTTCCAAGTTTTAGCTATTACAAATTGTGCTGCCATAAACAGGGGTGTACATATCTTGGTGTTGCAAAAAAGGAACAATTTTCTTTTCATATCCATTTTGAAGTTTTCAACACCTTATTAATGATTATAAATTTTATAATGTATTAGTGACTACTGAAAAGAATGATGTCACATCTGAATAAAAGCTTTTTGCTCCAATCTGTTAAATTTTGTTCGTGTGCCTGTTATGGTTTGTGTCTAGATGTCCCCCCAAAGCCTCATTAGTCATTGGCTTTCTTCAGAGGTGGCTGAATCTCCAGTGTGTGACTGATTCATGGTGCAATGCTAGGCCTGAGGGCACTAGGAATAAATGTTAAGTGCTACCTGTCCTAAGTAATCTGAATAAGATAAAAAGGGCAGAAACACACAGTTAAGGTTCCTTGTATCTTTTGCTGTCTTCCACTGCCACGAACTGTTGCTCCTCTGCCATGTGCCATCCTGCCTTGGAGCCAGCCAATTATGGACTGAAACTTCTACAAACCATGAACCAAGTGAACCTTTTCCCCTTTAACTTTGGATGTTGGCTACTTTGTCTCAGCAATGAGAAATGTACCTAAGACAGCACCACACTGAAATCTTATTATGAGTTTGTGCTGGCCACTATGCTCCTCTCATGCATGATCATGGATGGAAGGTGACAATGGGCATTTTTTGACAAGCCTTTCTTTCATTTCTTCAGCTTGTTCTTTTATGAGAATTTATTTATTAGTCAATATTAGCTTTATTAAATTTGTAAAAGGAATAAATTTATGCTATGGGAAGAACAAGCTCAATTTATTATATTTATATATATATATATATATATATATATATATATATTTGGATTTATATTATTACCAACTCTTAGAATGTTGGCATCTTTCTATAAGGCACACAGGTGTGGAATTTCAATTTTTATTTAAGTTGATCCATAATATTTTAGAGGCAGGGTATAATATTTTCATACACGTGCACAATGTGAAATCAAAAAATTTGGCCAAATCAAAAAGTTTGGCTTGTCAAACAATTCTCATTTATCTATTAGGAACCTATGAATTCATCTTCTCAAGCTATTTAAAACATATGTTACATTTTTCTGACAACAGTTCCCCTACTGTGCTACAGGACATGGGAGCTGGATCCTGCTAACTGTACCTCTGCACTCATCAGCCTTCCTCTCTTGCTCTTCCTCCCTCCACCTTGCCCAGCCTCTGGTGAGCACTGCTCCCTTCTCCCCCTCTACTTGGGCAACATTTAGCTTCTACCCTGAATAATATCATTTGATATTGGTCTCTCTCTGCTTGGCTTTCTTCAGCTAGGGTCCTGTGCTTCAGTAACATACTCATTCTCTCTTGAATAAAAAGAATTTGTCAATGCAGATCTCATTTATGTGTCCCTCTGTCCCTTTCTCCCTTTGTTGATCTGTCCTCTGGCTGTGACCAGTGCTTCAGTACGTGGTGTGGAAGCATCTCCTGGATACACCGATTGTACTTTCTTTGGGTCTGCACACAGTGGAGCGATGATGTTCTTAGTTTCCCGGGAACCTCCAAGCCGCTTTCCAGAACTGTTGTCCTGATTTACACTCCCACAAACAGTATATATATATTTCCTTTTCTCCTTAACCTTACCTGCATTTATTCTGTTTTACAATTACATCATGGCCATTTATACTGAAGTCAGGTTGTAATAGTTTAGTTTACCTATTATTAGTAGGACATCAAGATAAAAGAAGCCTACTTGGTTTAAGGGTTAATTCATGGAACTAAGCCAAGTTTAGAGATACGAGACGAAACACATGAAGAAGTATAAAAGGTTAGGATAGGAATACAATAAACCCCAAACTTCCAAGTGAGTTCTGTTCTGACAGAATGTTCGTAAGTCAGATTCATTGGTAAATTCAACAAAGTGAATCTTATACAACTTTGACACAACTGTGCAGCATAAAAAACCAAACACACACAAATGCTCTAAATAAATTATTTTCACTTTTACAGTTACCTTAAAATGATGGGACAGTGCAGTACTAGACCTTGCATATGGGGAGTTGTACAGAGTGAACTGGCGGGACAAGAGTTACTAACTGGAGGAGGAGTGGAGATAGGAGAATGTGGAGGTGCTGGATCACCAGCAATAGGAGATGGAGGGCAAGATGCAATTTTGCTCCCACCTGATGTTGAAGATACAGGTTCTTGATGGGTTATGTTCTGTCTCCCCTATTAAAAATGGTTCAGTGATGCCTGCATTGTAACTATTCTCTTCCCATCTTAGATGATTGTAGCACTGGATGGCATTCTGAATGGCTGCTGCTATCTTTGTGTATCATTCTATAGTGGGGTCTTATGCATCAGAAAGAGCCCTTCTTCAAGTAAAGAAAGTCCTCTTGCCATTTCCTGTGTTGGGAATCTCTTTGATTCTTCAGTTACATCTTTTTTTGGGCTCTCTTCGTATTTTCGTCATCAGGCCCTGTTATGACTTGTGTCTACATATCCTCCAAAAGCCTCATGAAGTCACAGGTGAGGATTTTTCAGAGGTGGATGTATCTAGAGTGTGTGATGCTGGGATTATAAGGGTTTGTGATTACTAAATCAGTCCAGTGATGGGTTTGGTACCCACTCTATCCCCGACAGATTAGATAGAACATAAAAGGGGCAGAAAGAAGGTGGTCAGGTCTCTTGAACTTGCTCCTTGCTACTCTCACCTGCCTGCTTGCTGTGGACTATTTCTCCTCCGTGATACCTCTCTGCCATGCCACCCTGCCTGGGACCCAGCTGACCAAGGACTGAAACCTCAACAAACTGTGAGGCAAATAAACCTTTCCTCCTTTATCTCTGAGTGTCAAGCATTTTGTCCTAGCAATTAGAAAAATAACTAATACCTCCCCCAAATCCATCAAGTCCTTACTATTAAACCCTTCCTGTTGCACAGCAAGAACTTCAGTGAAGTCATCTTCTTACAGATCCAAATTCTCCCTCTTCTTAAGGGACACCACGTTGTTGAAAATCCCTTTGGACTCCTTTCACATCTTCTCAAGACCATGAATTCAATTCACAAATTGAATGAAAGTTTCTTCCAAACCCTATTCATGGTGACAGTCAATAATACCTCACACCAAACAGAGTTAAGGATTTTTGTGGGCTTGTGCATGTTATAGTCCTCCCAAAATTGTGGGTAGGTTGATCCTGTTTCGCCAGTTGCCTTCACTGCTTGATGAAAAATGTGTCATAAATAATATTTCATAAAAGTCACAATAACTACTTGGCTCATAGGTTGGATAAGCACATAGTATTTGATGGCAGATGAACTACTTTGACATTGAGATGAAAATTGTCCATGAATTGGGAGTGATCTGGTCCATTGTCAAGCAACAAAGATTGTTGCATAGGATATCTTTCTCCCAAGATATTTCTCTATTTCTGAAATAAAGTGGTGGAAAAATCAGTCCTGGAAAATGGTTTGAGTAAGCCAAGATTTGGAGTTACTCTTCCACTCAACAGGTAGAGACCTCTTGGCTGGGGTTTTGAAGGCTATTGCATTTTCTGAAGGGTAAAACAGGAGTGGCATTAGATTCATATCACTGGAAATATTGGCACCAAACAGCAGATTAAGTCTATCTTTTCCTGCTTTCAAACCTGGCATAACCTTTTGCTCTTTAGTGATGTAACTTCTGTCATCCTTTTCCAGGACTGTCTTGTCTCGAGGAAGTTAAAATCCTGTTGGGGAAAATTACCACCTTCATCAATAATTCCTCTAAGTGTTGCTGTAAATTCTTGGGCAGCTATGGTATCTGCACTGGCAGCCCCATCACTTACTTTTTCTTTGTGAAGGTTGGCTCTAAACTTGAATCTGTTAAACCATCAATGGATGGCAGTAAAGATGCATCCTGTTGACTCTGTTTTTTCCTCAAATCTTCAATCAGGCTTAGAGCATTATGTTCAATAAGGATCAATCTGAGTGGGACTCAATGCTGATATTGATCAAGTACCCACATATTGAAAAGTTTTGCCATCTCCTCTATCACTTTACCATGCTTTTTATATTATTTTTTACTTTATTGGCACAGCAGACTTTTTGTATTTCATGACTTTGTCCTTGTTCTTTAGAATTGTGCCAATGGTGACGATTCATGTTATAAAATGAGCAACATCTACTACCTAGGGCTGATCAAACCCTCAGCTATATTTTGAGAGGAAGAAAAAGAAGCAGAGATAATTTTCAAGACATAAAGCATGGAGTGGGACAAGCACTGCCTCTAGCAAAAAGATTTGAATAAAGCTCCACAGTTGGCACACTTGTATTAACCAGTGAGAATCACAAGGAGAGAACTAGAATGCATTTCATGGAAGAGTAACTACAGAGAATGGGTGGATAAGGATTAAGTTAATGGGGAACCAGATTTTTTCTACACTCAACTGCCTGTATATTGACAAGTGTCCTCAGCAGTTGCTATGTTGCCTTGGGAGTATGGCTTGGGTGGGGGCTAATTTTACCCATAGCCAGGAGGCAACTTGCCTTCCATGTAATTCCCTGATGTTCAGGAGTACTTTTGGATGTCCTTGAGGCAAGATAACCCTGATCTGGACACTGTGATATCAGAGTTATGTAGCCTCTTCCCTAAAAGTTCCTCCTTTTTGATTTTCTATTTGCATAGTTGAAATACCTTGACTTGAGGTTTAATGGCATCTAGACATTTTCTGGTTTGAGGCCACCTTACTCAGGCAGCCCACATGTGGCTCCTGTGTGTTGAAGCACAATATGAGCCTTAATGGCTCATGCTGCAGAGTCCACAGACTATATATGTCCATGGTGGTCATGGGTATTCACTCTGCAAGTGCATAAGATCCAAGAGCTGTGGTTCATTGATGCCTCCAGGCAGAAACCACTGCAGAAGGGAAGAAACTGCAGAGACTCTCAACAGAGATAATGTTAACACAAGTGTGGAGTGAGAGCCACCACAGATATGTGCCTGAGCACATGCCTTGTAGACATAGGCTGCCACATTTGCCACAAGACCCCTGACCTGCAGAACCACCAGCATGTAAAGTTGGTGTGGGAGACTGAAGGTTCCAGCTCATACCCATATGGACTGCACTCCACAAAATATGTGGATGGGCCCACCAGGACCCTGCTATAATTGTGTGTAGTTGTACAAGTGTCCATGTGTGTTAACACTTTAGGGACACGCTGTGTAGATGGGCAGTTTATGTGTTATACCTAATGAAGGTGTCACAGATAAACAATATTGAAATATAAAAATAGAGTGAGAGTCAATAAGAGTAGAAAATGAGAGATTCATTAATGGGGTCAGCATAAATACAGGTTCTGTTTCCCCTCAGCAAACAGCAGAATGCAGCAGAACCACACATGTTCTCACCACAGGAAGAGGGGAATGGAAACACCATGAGGTGCTTCCCTCTCTGTCCAGGAGCTGGAACAGGAAGCAGTTTGTTCAGAACTTAGCAGAGCATAGACAGACAGTGGGGAGAATATTTAAAGCACATCAGCTCTCCTATAGAAAAGGGAAGTGTCTGTTACACTTTCCTAATTTTACATGTTTCCAAGGAGACAAACTTAATAGAAAAAATGCATGTTATATGCACATGAAAAATAAAAGTAGACAAAAAGATAAATAAGTACTGAGACTTCATCTCATAATGAATTTTCCTATTCTCATGAATGAAATCAGTGTCACCAAAGTACCCCAGCACTGTGAAATCCAGTATGGGCACTGGCCTCTCAGAGTTACTCATCACCAAAGCTATCTATATTTCAACAGGACAGGCAAATAAGGTCTCCTACTGATGAAAATCAGGCCAGCCATGACCCTGCAGCTCCACAGAGGAGCCCACCCCCAGATGCTTAGCTGTTCCCATTCGGTGATCAGGACGGAACACAGACAGTGCAACATGGAGTTTGCAATGTGTTGTTTTTTCCTGTTTCCAGCTTTGAGTGGTAAATTATTTGTTTCAAAAGATACTGAAGGCATGACTGGACATGAGCGGGATAAACAGTGGACACTGTGACAGTTTCTTGAGCAGGATGTCTCTGTATGCAGGTGTCCAGTGTGAGGAGAAGCTGGTGTCGTGTGAGGGAGGCTTGGTGCCACGTGGGATTTCCCTGAGACTCCCCTGTGTGGCCTCAGGATTCACCTTCAATAGCTATGGCATGCACTGGATTCGCCAGGCTCCAGGGAAGGGGCTGGAGTGGGTCACAGACATTAATTATCATGGTAGTAACACATACTATGTGGATTCCGTCAAGGGCCAATTCACCAACTTCAGAAACAATGGCAAGAACAAGCTGTACCTGCAAATGAACAGCCTGAGAACTGAGGACACAGCCCTCTATGACTCTGCAAGAGACACAGTGAGGAGATATCAATGAGCCCAGACACAAACCTCCCCTCAGGGGTGCTCGAGCTCAGCAGGGGTCACTGTGGTCCTTGGAGGACCATGCAGGTGCCCAGGAGCAGGTGCAGAGAAGGAAGCAGTGGAGTGAGGGCTTCCTGTTGGCCTCTGGGGTTTCCCTTCTGTATGAACATCACATGACCTGAGCAGACCCTGCAATGCATGAGCTGCAAAAGAGTTATGAAGTATCCAAATACAAAACATTCTCTGTCAAATTTGTTATTATAAGTACTTATTGAAGGATTGACTTTTTTCATCACCTATATATGAATTTCACTTGATGGATAAACATGACTTGTACCCATTTGGAACTAACTTGTAAATTTTTTGAACTTAGTTCTTTTTTGCATGTCTAATCATCATCCACAAATGAATCTGCTAAGTTAATCCTAATTATGAGAAGTTGTCTCCTGAAGAAATAAATGCTTCAGACTAGGAAATTAAATCTTTCGGATCCCTATTTGCAGGGTCTGAGAACACCCAGCTCTCTCCTCTCCTGGCCCACCTCAGGACACCCAGTCCCCATGCTCAGGCCCAGCAACATGTGTAGCCATGTGCTCAGGGGAGGAGGGAAGAGGGGCAGTCAGCCTGGACTCAGGGCACTGTCCGGGGGCCTTGTGATCCTATTTCTATCAAAGGGGCTGAGCAAGAATAGGCCCTGTAGTTTTCCTTTTGAACTATAGAAATTATAAAATTTATAAAATGAAAGGTAATGATATTACCTTTTCATTCTCTCTCTCTCTCTCTCTCTCTCTCTCTGACTCCCTCATCTTTAAGAATTTAATCTATGTATCAGTAAAAAAATACATGCAGTAAAACACTCCAATTTCATAATATTACACGTTTTCTCCCATGGCTCAATTCTCACAGTTCTGTCTTTTTACATATTCTTTATTTTATGTCACTTTTTATCTCAGTTAATTGTATTTAGCAGTCCTCTATCTATTCTTTAATTTTCCTAAACTAATCAAATATACCTCTTCACTTAATGATGCTCTTCTTAGGGTTAGGGTTTTCTACGAAGCAGATTGTTATGGTTTGTATCTGGATGTCCCCCAAAACTCATGTGGTCATGAGTGGGGCTTTTACAGAGGTGGCTGGATCTAGAGTCTGTTGTGCTGCCATTACAGGTATGTGAGGATCAAATTATTCACTGATTTGTTTGAAATAGTTCTGGGTAGGATTAAGGGTGCCCCATTCGGGGTCTGAATGCTATCTGCCTTATGGGTGGGAGGCCTGAGTAAAAATATAAGGAACAGAAAGAGGGCTGGTGTGTCCCTTGTCCTTGCTGCTTGCTGCTTTTGTTGTATTCTGCCATGAATGGTCTCTCCTCTGTGTTGCTCCTCTGCTGTGCCACCCTGCATTGGAGTCACCCAATCACACACTAAAACCTCTATGAACTGTGAGCCAAAATAGACCTTCCCTCCTTTAACTTTAGGTGTGGAGTGTTTTGTCTCAACAATGAGAAAAGTAACCAAGACATAGTTTCATAGTGAGCAGAAGAAAATCATTTGCACACTGAATCCCCATACATACATGTTTCCTGAAGGCAGAGCTGAGGTGACATCTTCACACATAGACCACCATCCCACAAGGGTTGCAAAGGACTTCACAGTCACACAAGTCAGGGGAAGTCAAATGCACCTCCACCTTCTCACCCTGCTCTGCACCTCAGCTGGACCAGCATCATCACTGATGTATCTGCTGTTGGTGTTTAAGTAATGGGAGTTTATGTTTTTGGTGTGACGTCCCAGGTAAACCTGTTGTTTGGAACCCAGTACATGGACATCTTCCAGAATATGACCTCACCTGAGATGTAGCTCGATCCTACCTGTTAGACCTTCTGAATTTCAGCTACATGTAGATCTCTGAAAACTCTAAAAGCTTTCATAGGTTTTCTTCTGTTTCCTTCTTTTCTGCTACTCAGCGTTCACTCATGATTGTGCAAATGTCATTTTCAATTATTGATCTTAGAAGCCTGACTCAAGTAAGAGTACAAATTTGGCCACTGAACATTTTTCTGGTTTCTGTTCCAACCTGTAAAGACATTGAAAATCATTACCCACATAATCAAATCTACAAAAATCTGGAAAAAACATCACAATGTGTTCAGAGGCCCATGAAAGAAATAAAATTTCAGATTGAATGGTCAAAGAAAGCTAGAGAGGCAAGAAGATTCAGAATCACAGGTGAGCTCTGCTTCCTGGTGCAGAAGCAGCTGGAGGAACAAAGTAGAGGAAGCACTGAGGGGGAGATAATGGATGACCGGAGGACAGGAAGGGACAAGGATGAAGTCACACCATGCACCTGGGGGCAATGCAGCCCACATGGTACCTCCAGAAGCCCCCAGGATCTTCAGGGTAAGATTAAAAAAGATCACCCACTGATCTGACTGGGAAAAAGGACTCATTATTGAGAGAGGGACATAGCCATTGCTTCAGACAGAAGACACTCGAGAAAAGACTTTTCCAAAAATGTCTCCTACTTGAAGGCAAAGTATTCTCCTAACTACAGCAAAACCACCCATCTTTCAAAGGTGATGAAAAGAGGTCAAAGTAGCTCATAGGAGAAAGAAGTAAAAGGAAATTCACTGTCTCCTGGAAAGGAGCAGATATTATGGGAAAATGAGCCCTAACCCCTAGACATTCCTTGTGATGGTCACAGGGACAGGAAATTATAGAGAACACAGAATCTCATATTGCCAGGCACACAAGTTTGGAAGGAATGGAGTAGAGCAGAAGGAGCTAAAAGACCAGGTCCACCTGAGAGGAGAATTAGTGAAGCCACAGACAGCAGAGACAGAGGAGAGGACAGGACAACCCTGTACAGCCTCTGCCTCCAGGCCCTTCATGACCCTGCTCAGGGTGTCCAGGGTCATGGGCTCATTATTTTTTCTCTCACTTTGGAAATTCATCTTCTTTTTTTCTGATGGAATCAGGCCCAAAGGGATCATCTAGGACACTCTTAGAGGAAAGCCCTGCCATTGCTTCATAACATCTACAACCACTTCCAAGCTACACCTAAATTGATGCCATTGTATAGTTTAGGACCCATTCAATATTATTCTTCTAGATTAGAAATTAACACATATTTTAGTTACAAATTTTCAATAATCTATATTTAATATTTCCCACACATTACTTTAAAAACACCATCATCACTAAAAACACACCAGGTGAGAAGGAATTTATCTGCATTCATGTTCTAAATTGTGCTTTAGAGAACCCCGAGGACAACGAACCTCCTGTGTATTCATCTCACCACGCACACCTAGCTTGAGTAGTAACCAGCAGCACTGCTGCTCCTCCGTGTCCTCGTCCCTTCACTTTCTTGAAATAACTTTAATGAAGTGCCTCATTTCTTCTCAAATGTGTTTCACAAAATGCACTGTCACCCTGAGTTTATATTCTCAAATCCTAATGGGTGGGGGGGGGGAATCCATCAGTGGAACCATCCTGACTTCCCAAGCATGAAATCCAAACATTTTGAGCTGCCCCTTTCTATTCTTGCACTTCACACTCCGTGACCCAGTCAGACTGAATACAAATCCATTCCTGCTTTATGGATTTGCAATTTTTGGAAAATGCTCTTATGCTTTACTGAATAGAGAGTGCATTTATCTAAACTCCATGCTTTGCAAGATAATTTCAGTTTTATCCATTTTATACCACTTTGTAGGAATTAGGATAAAAATTCCAGGCATACACATACTGATGAGGATATGGAAAAATTAGAGTCTTCAAAAATGGCGATAAGATTGTGAGATTTCATAGCTACTCTACAAATAGTTTATTTGCTTCTGAACTTACCAAAATAAATTTTTCATATGATTTTAATCACTCAGTAAATAACTAAGAGTTTTGAAATTGCACATTTGCACAAAATGTGGAAGCTGACATTCATATAACAATTTTTTATGGTAACCAAAACTTAGAAACTAGCCAAAAGTCTGTTAGTTTATAAAGGCTAATCAAAAAGAATTTCATCCATACATGGATATTCTTCACCCATAAAAGAAATAAGATTAATGACCTTGTTATTGCATGAATAAGCATTGAAACATATACAAATAGATACAAACAGCCCCTCCTGTGTGACTCTGGTGACAGAATATCTACATTGTCAACATTAATGCACATATAAAATAGAGCTATAGGTTCCAGGGACCATGCGGATATGAATTAGACAGGGGATGATTGGAAACAGTCATAAGTTTTCTTATGGTGATGAACATACATGTTAAGTATCATTATGGTACAGGCACAAATGACTTAATATACAAATCCCATTCCACTTTATACTTCCAATTTGATCTTACTGTATGTGAGCAAAATTCATGCAAAGTGCCATATCAAAAGATAAACCAAAGCCATAACACATAATAAATTTCTGTAGAAAACAAACAGTCCAGCCAGGCTGCCATACCTCCATCCCCAGCACTGCAGAGCAGAGCTGCCCCCGGAAAAGAGGAGGTGAACTTTCCAGGCTGCTGTATCACTGCCCCCAGTGCCAAGGAGGTGAACCTTCTGGGCTGCCATAACACCATCCCCAGGGCCAAGGTGCAGAGCTGCCCCCAGCACAGAGGAAGTGAACATTCTGGGCTGCTGTACCACCAAACCCAGTCCTGAGGAGCAGAGCTCCCCCCAGCACAGAGGAGGTGAACTTTCCAGGCTGCCTTACTACCACCCACAGTGCCAAGGAGGTGAGACAAGTGGGTGTCAGCTGCGCACATCCCTCCCACCCCACCCAATGAAATGAGAAGACACTTAAACAAGTCTCAAAACCAGACTTCCAGATCACCTAAAGCAACCCCAAAGGGAAATGAGATGCAACAACCTGATACTCAGCAACCTGGACTCCCTGAACTGGCAATAAAGGGGACCTGGAAAAAAATAAAATCAGAAATAATTTCTCAAATAACAGCGGAGATTGTGCCCATACAGATAGACATGATTAATTAATCTAGAAGTGACACAGATTAAAAAATAGAGGAACTGAGGAACATAATGGAATCCAAAGAAAGGAAACAAATGGAATCCATAAAACAGATGCAAGCAGATTTCCAGGAGATTAATAACTCCATTGGAAATTGATGCAGAAAAATGAGCCAATATGAGGACAGAATTTCAGATATAGAAGATAAGATTGCAATTAGTGAACAGGAAAAGAAAATTTGCTTTAAAATTGTAAGGAATGACAAGAAATCAACCCAGTAGCTTTTAGATAGTGCAAAGAAGAATAACATAAGACTGATTGGAGTCCATGAAGAAACAGGAGAGAGTGCAGATGACATAAAAAGCTGTTCACAGATGTGATGGCAGAAAACTCCACAAACAGGAGAAAAAAACCTTGACATATAGATAAGTGAGGCATATAGGACTCCAGCTAGCCTTCATCAAAAAAATCTGAAATAGCCATATAATAGTTAAAATTCCAGAAACCCAAGAACAGAACAAAATTGTACAAGCAGTTAGAGAAAAGAAATTAATCACATACAAAGGAAAGATCATCAGAATCACAGCAGACTTCTCAAGGCAAGATGTTCTCAAGAGCCATCCATTTTCCTAAAAATAAGTCAAACTTATCTTTCTTTATGGCCAAGCAGTACTCCATTGTGTGTGTATATATATGTATGTATATATGTATGTATGTATGTATATGTGTATATATATGTATGTATGTATGTATATATATATAGAGAGAGAGAGAGAGTTTTCTAAACTCCTTCATCCTTTATGTTTATATAGGTCACTTACATATTTTAGCTATTGTGAGCTGTGCTACTGTAAACACATGTCACTGTACTAGGATGACTTTAATACTGTACTATCAAACATGTAGAGTAAGTCACAATTCATTACATAAAAATATGAGTTGTTAACAATAATAAATGATTATGTTACTTGTCTATTTGTTGAAAGTTTTAAAATTTGCTAAATGGATGCACATTGAGGCCATACTCTTAAGTGAAATAAATAGGATACACATGTGTAAATACCAAATAGTTTCTCTTGTGTGAGAAACTGAAAGTGTAAATAAGGACTAAAAGGTATAATAGATAATATGAAATAGGAAGAAAAGGGGCAAAGGGGAAGGGAAAGTGGGAGGAGCAGGGGAAAGGAAAGAAGGGAGTGGAATTAATATGAGAAAATCAAAAAAAGGAAACAAAGTCTTTGTAAATAGGGAAGGATGGAGGGGTTGAAGGGAGGGCAGGGGAAGGGGGAAAAAATAAGAACCAAGAGAGTATGTAAAGGTGCATATCTCCAATGATGAATGTCATTATATTATACACCTAAAATGTACCAATAAAAAGATATACCAAAAAAATGGTGGGCCAGCATATTTGGAAGCAGGGACAAGACATCTGTGTATAAAGGAAAAGAAGAGTCTTCATGCATCAATGTAATGTAAAGGTGGAAAGTTAAGAACCATATACCAGGAGATATTGCAGAATAAATCTTCAAGTAATGTGTTGAAAGTTTGGCATTTCTTCCTTTGTTTGCTAATCACAAAATCTGAGAAGGTGCAAGTAGAATACAAAACCACTGGGAAAGAAAATGTACAGATTTTGAAAATTATCAGACTGGCTATGTTGTTAATAATGTAAATAGTTTGGAAAGAAAACAACGGTGTTGTAGGGATTACCTTGGGCAGAAAGAAGCCAGCTGCTGTCTATCAGGTAAATGAGAGAATGAACAAAAATTAAATCAGAGGCTGCCATCCCCATTACAGTTCCAGAGTAAAGGCATGTGACAGCAGGACAGTGTCATGGATGACTGAGGGAACCTCTGTGGACTATAGTCTCAGTTCTGAGGGCTGCTTCAAGTTAATGCCTCACATATGCTAAGGTGGCTGCACAACTCTCAAGTGGAATTTGGGCCTTGGGATTTTCCTTCTTGAGGGCACAGACCATCAAATCCAAAGGCATCTACGTTGTGACCAAATTCAGGTCCAGGAGCTTGAGGAAATATTCACCCCCATCACACTTACAAAGAATGGAGAGAGAGAGAGAGCGAGAGCGAGAGAGAGAGAGAGAGAGAGAGAGAGAGAGAGAGAGAGAGAGAGAGAGAGAACAAGGACTGTCAGGGAAAAATTGCAGAGCTCCAGAAGAAGAGACACTGATATAGCCTTCATTAGGGCAAGCCCAGCACAACTGACAGGTGAAAGTCCCCAAAATTAAATGCACAGCAGACCTGTGCAATGGGTCTGTCCCAGTACCTTAGGCCTGTAGTGCCAGCAGTATAGGAAGTCAGTTGGGGACATCTGCAGGCACTTATCTCTCATGAATGGGGACACTTGTATCACCGCATCAGGCAGAACAAGAAGATGGCATGCCAGTGCCACTTGTGCCCATTCTATACCCCAACATGGAAGGGAGGACCTTACCTTAAAGAAAGATATTCTGGATTTTCAAGGGTAAGTGTTGTCCAGCTGAATTTTGGATTTGACTGGGTCTTATTCTTTTCTGTGTATCCATTATCATTTTTGGAATGGGAATGTCCACCATATTCCAGGCCAAATCTGTAATTTAGAACCAATTAACTTGATTAATTTCATCAGTTCAAATTGGAGAGAATCATGCCACAAGTCGCACCTATAATTTATTCAGGAGTTACTTACATCACACTTGGGACTTAGATTTAAAAATTAACACTGGACTTATTGAGAACTCTGGTGCAATTATGATGGTATATGTGATAGAAAGACATGAAACTGGGAGGACAAGATAGAAAGCTATGATTTGAATGCATGAGCCCCTCGGTGTTCACATGCTGGAACTCATCCCCAGAAGATATTATTAACACATGTACCGTTTGACAGGAAATTTGTCCAGAAATGAAGTAAATTTGTAGAGGAGATCAGTGCTCATAAAATGGCTTGAGGACATTTGCCTCCATTCACTGTAAAAGCACTGTGGGAATCTCTGCTGCCACATGAGGATGCAGAAACAGGACCACAAGATCTGGAAACACTTAACTTGATTGAAAAGTTAACATTGAGACAGGACACAGTGGCCCTCCTGCAAGACAGCCACTTTTTCACTGCCTGTGCTTGAAACTACACATTTCTAGGAATAAGAAAAAATAAACCTGTTCTTGTAGCTTGTATCTAGACTCCACCACCCCCCGCCAAGACCTCATGCAGTTGTACGTTTAGAGTTTCAGACCTGGCTGGATCTAGGGTATGTGATGTTGGGATTAAGGGTCTGAGGCTGGCATTAAGGTGCCCCACCCTAGGTGTGGGTGGCACCACCCAAAGCATGAGTAGTGTGGATGAAATATAAATGCCGTCTTGCTTGCTGCTACTTCACTGCTTGCTTCTTCCCTGCCCTCTACCTGTAATGCCATGAACTGCTTTTCATCTGCTATGCCCCTCTGCCATGCTCCCCTGCCTTGGAACCAGCTAACTACAAACTAAAATCCCTACAAACTCTGAGCTGAAATAAACTTCTCCTCCTTCAATTTGTGGGTGTCAGACACTTTATCTCTGCAATGAGAACAGAAACGAAGACACCTGTATTGATTATAAGCTCCCCATTGTGGGTATTTTTATAGAAGAATTAATGGACATACCCAAGCCCCTCAGTTTGTGAACCCTGTCATGTCCACATTCTGATGCTTTAGCACACTCAGTATTTAGTAACCCATGAATTGTTTCAACTTTAATCCTCTAGTGACATGACATAGGGTGACCTCTTCCAAGCTCATCTCTGTTTCTCTGATGTAGACCCTGCAGCTCCAGATTTCATATTTTCCTTTGCTTTGTAACTTTAATTGTTTGATGGAAATAAGAAAATTTATTAATTTGCAGTTTGTTCAGTTTTTCTGTTATGTTCTTATCTTTGTTTTAAAAAACATGGAGACCAACTTTTTCCATGTACTTACATTTGCAAGATGATGGGCTGCTTTCTTTGCAATAAGCTGAATCTTAGAACATTTAATTACCCATTAAAAAACAATTGAAAAATTTAAACTTAAGGGTCCTATCTTCCTTGTTTGATTTTTGATATCTGGGATCAAAACCAGGGCCTCACATATGATTGGAAAGCAGTCTACTACTGAGCTACATCCCTACCTCTATTTTTATATATTGGAAAATTAATCAACAAAAATCCAAAATTGTGATTCACACATTCATGAGGAAGAATTTCAAATATAAATTCTTATTAAACATAACCAAATTCATAATATATGTTCTATTCCCAAAATGATGATGTAGGACAATTAATGTAAAGCAACACGAAGAAAGACATGAGCTTCCTGGGGATAAGATGCCAGATGGAAGCAGCAGGAGAGACGAATTGCAGAGGAGTCACAGGGATCACTGCACGATGACACGTGTGTTCAACTCTTGGATTATGTGTGCGTGATTGTGTAAGTGTCCACATGAGTTAACACTTCTCAGGTGGACACTTGATATATGGGCCGTTTATGTGTATAATTTAGATGTCAGAGATAAGCAATATTTGCAAATCCTATCTCAGTGTTATTTTAATTTTAATTTTTCTAATGGCCAGAATTAAAGTTTTTGACATATTTATTGGCTATTTATACTTCTATTACTGAGAAGTGTCCACTCATTTCAATTGCCCATTTTTAAATTTTGAGGGTATCTAATTTTTTGAGTTCTCTGTTTGGTACATTCTTGACATCAGTTTGCTGTCTAAGGAATACCTGGCAAAATTTTCACATTCGGGAGGTGAAATAAAGCAGAGATGAAAGCTGAAACATCACAAAATTTACTTCATATATAAAATCAAATATATAAATCAGTTAAAAGACAAAACGAAAGACAGATGATAAGAAACAAAGCTGAATATTCTGCCAAAGTAAAGAGAACTAAGAGATGGAGGAATGTGGGAGGGAAGAAGATGAAAAAATTAAGGTGTTTCATGTCCGTGTATCAAGTTCTATGATAAATGTTCCTATTATACACTGGAAACTCCATTGATAATAATTAATATTAACTAAAAATATAAAGGCAGAAAAAGAATGACAGAGAGCTAGATAATGACAGGTGACACTGAGAAACTCATGAACATCATTGTCATCCCCATGAGGCCTGGTGCTGTTTTCTTTCAGAAAAGAGCAGAACACAGCAACGTCACACATGGTCTCACTACAGCAAGAGGGATCTGCAAACCTCAACTGGAATGACCAAGAGCTGGATGAGGAAGCACTCTGCTCACAAATTAGGGGAGCAAAGGCGTAGACAACGGGGGTAACATTTACACAGCATCGGAACCTACATGGAAAACGCAACCATTCACAACACTAAGATTTGACATGTTTACAAAGCAAGAATCATTAGTACAAAAAATCATGATCTGTGCAAACAGACAAAAATGAAAGGTGATGAAACATTAAAAAGACAACAGAACACTGTCTCAGCAGCTATCATAGTTTCTTGAATAGATCTTGGCTACCAAATTTTTCCAGTGCACTCACATCAGATTCAGAAACTGCCCTCTCTGACGGTTCAGCCACGGAGCTGCCTATATAGCAGGAGGCCATGCAAATAGGGCCTCCCTGTGCTGATGAAAACCAGCCCAGCCCTGACCCTGCAGCTCTGCGGAGGAGCCCAGGCCTGGGTGCCCAGTTGTTCCCACTCAGTGATCGGGTCTGAACACAGACGGCTCACTATGCATTTCAGGCTGAGTTGGGTTTTCCTGTTTGCACTTATGAAAGGTAAATTATTGAGAACGAATGGTATAGAATGGGGGAGTGGACATGAGTGAGATAAACAGTGGACATACCTGACAGTTTCCAGAGCAGGATGTCTCTGTGTTTGCAGGTGTCCAGTGTGAAGTGCTGCTGCTGGAGTCCGGGGGAGACATGGTGCAGCCTAGGGCCGGGGAGGGGGTCCCTGAAATTCTCCTGTGCAGCCTCGGGATTCACCTGCAGTGATTACTATGTGAGCTGGGTCTGCCAGGCTCCAGGGAAGGGGCTGGAGTGGATCTCATACATCAATTACGATAGTAGTTACACAACGTACGCAGACTCTGTGAAGGGTCCATTCACCATCTCAAGAAACAATGCCAAGAGCAGGCTGTATCTGCAAATGAACAGACTGAGAACCGAGGACACGGCGATGTATTATTGTGCTAGATAAACAGTGAGGGGACATCAGTGTGAGCCCAGATGTCAACTGCCTGGCTGAGGCACTCAGAACCAGCAGGGGGCGCTGTGTTTCCTGGAGAAGCAGTTAGGGCCCCAGGAGCAGCTGCAGAAAAGGAAGGGGACAAGTAAGGGTTTCCTGTTGGTGTCTGGGGTTTCCTCCCTGTCTTCACATCCTAAGAGCCGAGGAGACCCCAAAATACATAGGCTTCAGATGACTTATGAAGTATCCAAGTTCAAGTAAATAATCTCTGTTAAATTTAATTGGATTCGTATATATTTATGTATTGACATTTTTTGTCTCCTAAATATGAATTTCACTTAAAGAGTAAACATGACTTGTTTCGAAGCAACTTATACAGTTGTGAAACTATGTTTCTTTTAAATGTAAAATAATCATCATCTTAAAATGAATCTGAATTTATCCTGATTGGGAGATGTTGGCTCAGGAAACGAATACTTCAGATTAGGAAATTGAATCTTTCACATCCCTATTTACAGGGTCTGAGAACAGGCAGCTCTCTCCTCACCTTAGCCACCTCAGGAGACCTGGTCCCCAGCCTCAGCCCCAGCACTACATGGAGCCCTGCACTCTGGGAGGAGGGAAGAGAGGCAGCCGGGCTGAACTCAGGGCAGAGTCCACCAGGTTCTGTGTGCTCTTCCTGTCCAAGGGCACTTTGGGACCTTAGAAATTGAAATACAACATAATACAGTGCAACTCTCTCCCTCTCTCTCTCTCTCTCTCTCTGGGTTCAATCAGTTAATAATGGAGTATATGTAAGTTCAAATATTCCAGTTTCATTAATTCACTATTTCTTTCCTTGAATTTTCATAATTCTGCTTTACACATTTTCTTTTTATTGTCTCAGTGTGTAGTATCAGTTAATTCTGTATTTATCAGTCACATATACCTGAATTTTCAAAAAATAATGAAGTATATCTCTGCACATAATATTCATATGGTTATGGTCTTCAGGCATGTAGTGAACAGAAGAAAATCATTTGCACATCCAACTCCCACACATGCCTTTTCCTGAAGGCAGAGCTGAGGTAACGTTCTCACACAGACACCCCATCCCACAGCTGTGACCAAGGACCTCACAGTCCCACTCATCATGGGAAGCTGAATGCACCTCCACCTCCTCACCCTGCTCTGCACTGCACCTGGACCAGCATCATCACTGATGTGTCCTCTGTTTGAAGACTAAGATTTCCTGTTCCTGATGTGATGTCCCATGTGAATCTGCTGTTTCCAGTCCAAGAAGAGGACATCTTCCAGAATATGTCATCACCTGAGATCCTCTCTCGTGAGCCTTCTGAATTCTACCTACCTGCAGATCCCTGAAATCTCCAAAACTTTTCATGAGTTTCCCACTCAGTTATTGAGTGTGCAGGCATGATTATGCAAATCCCATTTTCAACTACTGATCTTAAAACCTTGGCTGAAGTAAGAGTGCAAATTTGCCAACAGAATGTGCTCCTGGCTTTTTCTCCAACCCGTAAAGTCATAGAAAACCATTACCCCCATATTCAAATCTACAAAAATATAGATATACACCATTAACTTTTCATGAGTCCATGAAAGAAATAAAATTGGAGATCAATCACAAGAAACCTAGAGAGACCGGATATCCAGAATCACAGTTGAGCCCTGCTTCCTGGTGGAGAAGGAGCTGCAGGCACACAGTGGAGGGAGCACTGAGGGGGAGGGAATGATGACTGGCAGACAGGAGGGGACCAGGATGAGCTCACATCATACTCCTGGGGCCACACAGCCTACATCTTATGTCCAATCCCACCCAAGATTTCAAGAGAAAGATTTGAAAAGATCACACAGGGTTCTGACAGGGGAAGGGAGGACTGATCAATGAGAAATGGACACAGATCCTGGTCTATAAAGAAGACACTCAGGGAAGAACATTTCCGGAAATGTATCCTACTGGGAGAAAAAGGATTCTAACTCCAGAACAACTACCCATCCTTCAAATGTTATTTTACATAGTTAAAATCAAGGATAGGAGAAATAAATTAAAGGAAATGGACTGTCCCACAGAAAAGATTTGATGTTTATTAGAATATGAGCAAAATCCCTAGACTTTCCTTGTGACTGTTACATGGACAGGAAATCGCAGAGGATGCAGAATCCCACATTGTCATGCACAGCAGTGTGATGAGAGTGGATCAAAGCTGAAGGAGCTGCAGGAACCAGGTTCATCTGAGAGGAGAACTTAGTGAAGCTGCAGACAGCAAAGGAGACTGAGGAGAGGACAGAAGAGCCTTGTGCAGGCTCTGGCTCCACCACCTGCCAGACATGCTTGGAGAACCCAGGACCTCAGGCTCATTTCTCTCTTTTCCCTTGGTGTTCATTGCAAGGTTTATCTCCTCCTCCTGGGTATTTGGGACATCCAGGTGTGCCATCAGGTGCAGCTGAGTCACAGACTCAGAAGGACACACATATTCCTGCAGGGAACTGGCCACATACCTGGGAGACTCATGAATAAGTTTATGTCTGTGTCTTCCCTTTGTGTCCATGTCTGCCCTGGGATCTGAGGTCATGAATGGAAGAGACCAGTAACTGAAACTCACCGGTCCTATACTGTATCTTTCCTGGTGAAAATGTGCCTTGCACAACCTGAGTGTCTTTCATGGAGATGAGCCTGTCTACCAGGAAGCTGCTTTCACAAACAGGCTACCCTGACACCTCTTGACCAGGGTTGGTAGGCAATGGTGCTAGATCCACTTCCGTCTTCTCCAGTTCCTGAACTGAAATCAGCCTGATTCTGCTCCCAGAATTTCTGTGCAATGTCTCTGGGACCATTTTTGGACCTACAGCTTCCAGTTAATGTGCCCAATTGCAGTGCTGGCTCCTGTTCCTGGTGATGTCTACTGCATGGGATTCTGATTTCCAGGCATATCTAGTTGGTGGCAGTGAAGTCCAGGGCCAAGCCAAAGTGTGCATATACATACATACCCCACCTCTTTTGGGAGGCCCTGGAACCCACATTGCAAAAGAGTCTTCACTGGGATGCAGTATTGGAGCCATGCTGGAGTCAACCTTATCCTTTTCAGGTCTCATGCAGGCCCTGCTGGATCGGTGCAACCTATGGACCCTTCCCATGATCAAAGCTAAGGAGCCTGGAGGTGCACTGACCCAGCCAGGAAGCTGCTCTGTCCTGGAGCCTCAATAAATGACATGAAGTTTGGGTCTTGCCATGGAATCCACCTACTCATGTGAACAGGGACAGGATCACATGGGATACCTACCAGGAAGTCCAGGCCCAGGCTATATTTACAGGTCACCTAAGCCAGTGACCTAGGTATTGAACCTACATCAGCCTGATTTTGCTCCCAGAGTTTCAATGCAGGTTCCTATACCTGGGTCTTGGCTGGTTGTGCCTCAGTACAGGAGGACCAACTGACTGGGTCCAGCCAAACCTCCTACATATGGAGCTCAGGGTCTCACATTGACTTATGTTCTTGGTTGGATGACCATCTGTAGACCATCTCCTCCTCACCACCTGCAGGTCCAGAGCAGTATGCAGACAGGGGACCCAAAGTATATTCCATGTCCCCACCCGTGAATCACATCTGCATTGTGCTCAGGACAAACTGAGTCTCTGACCAGGAAGAGAGGTTCCTGAATGGGGGAGCAGGGAGAGGATGGATGGATGATCCTTCAACTCTGGCCACTTTCTATGCTGTAGCCTCATAGGAGGACTGCTGGACAGGATGCTTGAACCTCCCTAGGTCCTGAAGCTGTCCTAGGGCCCAGGTTCCTAAGAGTGACCTAAAGACCGGCTCCACCCAACCATAGTGACTGGACTTGTGGAGAGGTCACTGTCCAGCCCCAACAGACCTCTTGGAAAACCCAGGTGGCTCATACCCTTCTTGATTGGGCCTCCCTGTCAGTATGAATATCTCCAGCTCCAGGACACAGTTAGAAGCTCAGGGTCAAGCTGAAGGAATCTCTGACACTGGCCCACCATTTTCTGTGTGTTGGAGACACTGTAGAAAATGCATGAGACCAGGATAGTGTCCTTCCTGAAAGGTGGGTGGCAGCAGGGTGTTCATGACCTGCTCTGCACATCCGTAACCCAGGAGCAGTTGCCAGATCAGGGGCTTGTTCCTCCAGGACTTGGGACCATCCATGACCTAAAATTACAAGTTTGTAATGACTGCAGATGTTTAATAAATATCCTGTTTTGGGGGTGAGTTTACATAACTAAGTAATGCAAGGAGAGACATGTAAGAAGATTTCTTAGTGAAGTGAATATCTCATCAGTAAGGGGCTGGAGCATAAGGAGAAATTTTCTTAAAGCCAAATCTACAACATGTTGGGAAACACACTTATCTCAGTGTGTCAATGTGTTGTTCACTTGGTTTTGACACCAGGGCTGGATGAGTGGTATGCACTGTGGTAGAGGGTTAGAGAGTGGCAGATACATGGACCATGTGAATGAGATCAATGGGTAGAGACAAAGAATAATGGATATGACCTGAATTATGTAAATATTGAAAAATTGTGTTTTGTGAATGAGATCCAACATGATTAATACAAGTTCTTAGGCAAGACTTTTGAAGTTGAGCCATCAAAATTCCCATCCAAGTCCTATTCTGAATGGGATCAGATATCTAGGCCCGGACCACACATCACTGGGCTGCTCTGAGGACCTAGGGTCTTGCTGTGGAACAGCTGGGATCTCTGCAACCCAGACAGGTGCTGGTGAAACCATCCCAGGAGGCCTGGCTGATATCAGAGGAGTCCATGGGTCTTTCTGGAAACACATGTGGAATGGATAGTATCTCACTCTCAGAGGCAACAGTGAGCTTTCCTGTACTTGATGGTTGCAGGATGGGGTTAGTGCTCAGCATCACAGACAATGAATGATACCCCAGAGCAGGTTCATGTCATCTATGGACCACATGAACTTGAGTTCACACAGCAGAGCCTGGTCCTTGAAGTGTTTGAGTCTCACTTTGGTGAGTTCTGCCTGGAAAGAATGTAGAGAGGCTGGAGAGGAAGCATTTCCCCAAACAGGATAATTACATGGACCCCAGCACCATACTGCTGCATGGACCATGTTGAACTACTTCCTTCTTCTTAGGCTGGATCAAGCCTAGAGTTAAGAAGTTTCCTGCCTCATGAATATGCAAATACCCTGAGTCTGCTGAGGTAAATACAGATATGTCTGTGCCCCAGAGCAATCCACAGCCATCATCCCTCTTCTGCAAAATCCCCCAGAGCTCAGCTCCTCAGCATGCACTGGACCTGGAAAATCCTCTTTGTGGTGGCAGCTGTGAAAAGTAAGATGATCCACAATCCTAGGGCTGAAGGAGGGACCAGAGCCTGTCAGGGGGCACTGCCTCCAACTCCTGTGTTCTCTCCATAGGTGCCCATGGTCAGGTGCAGCTGGTACAGTCTGGGGCTGAGGTGAGGCAGCCTGGGGCCTTGGTGAACCTCTCCAGCAGGTCTTCTGGCTACACCTTCACAGAGTACTTCATGCACTGAGTGCAACAGGGCCCTGGACAGAGGCTGGAGTGCATGGGAAGGATCAGCCCTTACAATGGTGAAGCAAACTATGCTCATTAGTTTCCGGGCAGAGTCACCTTCAGCAGAGACACCTCCTCCAGAACAGCCTACATGGAGCTAAGCAGTCTGAGGTCTGAGGGCACAGCCGTGTATTACTGTGCAAGACACAGTGTGGTGACTACATCCTGAGTGTGTCAGAAAAAACAGAGGAAGAAGCAGCTGCCTTGATACTGAGTTGACAGAGATGATGAAGCTGAACGCTTGCTTACAAAATAGGAAATTTTCAGAGAAGACGAACAATGGATTCTGGTTACCCTCAGATGATATGGAGAAATCACCACAGCCCAGTTTCTCTATATCCTAAATATTTGGGGTAGAGAAACCTTCCAAGTAATAAGGTTGAAACACACAATGCCAAGAAATAATAGTATGAGCATGAAGTTTCCAACCAATGGCATTAATGCCAGGGGAAAATTTGGTTGATTAGAATATGTCTACTTTTAAACACTAAGGGATTGCAAAACTTGCCTTGTCTGTTTCTATTTAGTACAATGTCCTGTTAGAGAGTGTTTGTGTGTACAGATAAGCTGAGGAATAGGTACAGGAAAAAAACAATTATAACTGTTATCACCACTTTTGGTGAAAATAATTCTTGAAAAACTAGATAAAGCAATTACACTAGAGAAAGAAATAAAAGCGATTTAGATAGGGAAAGAAGAAATTATCACTATTTGCAATTGACATCCTCCTCTACATAGAAGAACCAAAAAAAATCCATCAAAATACACCTAGAACTAATAACTTATTTCAATAGTATACTACTGAAAAATCAAGAGCATTTCTGTTGCCAGTAACAAATTCACCAAGAGTGAAATTTGGGAAAGAATACCTTTCACAATAACATCATCAAAAATGAAATACTTAGGCATTAACCAAACGAAGGAATGGAAAGATCTCTACAATAAAATCTACAGTACTCTGAAATGGATGATGAAATAGTATATCAGAAAATTGAGATATACCCTTTCCTGAATAGACAGACCCAGTACAATTATAATGGCCTTACTTCCAAAAGTGGTTAATAGATTTAATGCAGTCTAAAGAATATCAATAACATTCCCCAGAAAACTGGAGAAAGCAATCCTAACATTCATATGGAACCGGGAAAGACCTAGTATAGCAAAAGAAATTCTAGGCAACAAGGGAAGGACAGATACCATCGCAATCCCAGACTTCAACTTATACTACAAAGTTTCAGTGATGAAAACAGCATGGTATTGTCAGAAAAACAGACTTGTGGATCAATGGAACTGAATAGAAGATGCAGATACTACTGCATGCACACTCAGCTACACTGTCCTTAACAAAGGGGCCAAATCACTTCCCTGGGGGAAAGATAGCTTCTTTCACAGATGGAGCTGGGAACACTGGATATCCACCTGCTGAAGGTTGAACTTAGACCCATATCTTTCACCATACCCTGAACTCAAATCTAAATGGATCAAACAATGCAACTTTAGAAGAGAAACCATTTTTCTGTTGGAAGACAAAATAGGTAAAACTCAAAGACATAGTTATAGGCAAGGACTTTCTGAAGAAAATCTGGTTGTGCGAAAAATAATTGAAGAATCAACAAATGTGATCATATTCAATGAAAAAGCTTTTTGCACATCCAAGAAAACATAATCAAAGTGAAGATATAACCTACAAAATGGGAAAAAAAATTCCAGCTACTCCTATGACAAAAGACTAATATCTAGAATATATAAAGAATTCAAAAATGTAGACCCAGTCCAAAAATTGGCCTCTGAAATGAATAGACACTTCTCAGATGAAGTAATAAAATTAGCCAATAAATTTCATGGAAAAATATTCAGCATCACTGGCGTTTTGAGAAATTCAAATTAAAACAACATTACAATTCTATCTCTTCCCAGAAGAATTTGCTACCATCAAGATATTAACCAAAAAACAAATGCCAGCCAGGCTGTGGGGAGAAAGAAACCTTTCTTTTTTGTTGGTGGGAATGTACACTGGTATAAACTCTAGAAAACTAAAACTAATACAACCCCTCAAAAAACTAAAATTAGTATTTCATTTGGCCCAGCTCTTCTCTTTTTAGTTATGTTCCCCAAAGAGTTAATATATCATAACACAGTTCTGTATGTATATTCGTGTTTATAGCAGCAATTACTAATAGCTAATTCTTGGAAACAGCCTATGTGCCCATCAACAGATGAATGGATAAAGATATGGATATGGGCATGGCTGTCGCTTCTCGGCCTTTTGGCTAAGATCAAGTGTGATATTGGCATGGCTGCATATAATCATGCTACAATTGGTGCAAGAAGGGAAAGGTGTGAACAACTAACTATACTTTCTGGAAAAGACAGTATGTGTGCATCACATATGCAATTTTTTTAGAGTATTTAATATGAGTTCCTGTCAGATATTTTCTGGGGTTTGGTTTTGGTTTTTCCTTTGTTTTTTATGAGTTTTTAATTTTGTTTTATTTTTTCTCTTTGCTTTAAAACGTTCAGACTTTCAGCCATTGAAAAAGTGCAATTGAAAACAACACTGAAATTTCACTCTGCCCTACTGTGAATGACCATTATTAAGGGCTGCTAAAACAACAAATGGTGGCTAGGTTCTAGGCAGAAGGAGCACTTCTACTTTGTTGCTGTTGCCAATGTAAAGAGGTAAAACTGCTATGGAAATCTGTATGAAAATGCCTCAAAAATCTAATACTAGATATTCCATTTGACCCAGTTTTACTACATCTGGGTATCTTCCAAACAAGTTAAAAACACTGTAATACAATGGGCCATGTATGCCCATGTTTATAGTAGCACAATTCATAATGGAGAATTCTTTTGGCAACTAACATACCCATAAAGAGATGAATGGATAAAATTAAGTGGTATATTTACACAATGGAGTACAACTCAGGTATAAAGAAAGATAAAATGCAGTCCTGTTTTTCACACATCATAATTTAAATATTGGATAATTTTTATATGATAAACTAAAAAATATTAATAAATACCAAAATAAATGGGAGGTTGTAGGAAACGGTGGGTGGGGGAGCTTTATCAACATGAGAAGAGGGAATTGGGAGACATACTAGGGATGTCAGAAGAAAGAGAAGTAAGGATTTAGATGTGATATAATTATGTACCATTTCCCAAAGATTAATGCATTTATTATATAATACGAATGTACACTAAGTGAAACACACACACGCACACGCACACACACACACACACACACACACACACGCTCACACCCTCCCTACAGGATATTCAGCACCAAAAGTGGGCACTCAGATCGAGCAGTGAGTACAACTGACCTGAAGAGGGCGCGCGTGAACTTCAAGTGAGCCCAGGATCAGCATCTGGTGTTTGGATTCGCAGAGAAACAGAAAGAAAACACAGACACAGAGAATGAAGCTGGGAAGTGAGGGGCTTTCTGTCAGTCCCTGGGGTTTCCGCTCTTTTCCATTGTATAAACGTCAGAGATGTTGGAGTAAATTTACTGCAATTGATGTGTGATAGATCCAGGTTCCAATAAAAAAAATATATATATACACATATGTATATGCGTCCTAGCTTATTTCCTTTGTGTAATGTCAAGAAAATTTACTGAAAGGGCAAATACAATTTGGATACACCTGAAAATAAAAGGTAAATATTCAGGATTTATGTGTCCTTGGAATGTTAAGTCATCGTCCTCTAAAATCAACCTGTCAATGTGTTCATCATAAGGAGAGATGGAACCAGGCTGGAGTCTTTGTTTTGGAGTACAGAATCAAGTCCTACACAACCCAATCTACAGGGTCTGGACACTGCCCCTCTGAGGCATCCACACCTAAAACTTGCTGCATAGAGGGAGGGCATACAAGTAGGGCCTGCCTCTGCTGATGAAAACCAGCCCAGCCCTGACCCTGCAGCACTGGAGAGGAGCTCGGTCCTAGACGCCAAGATGTTCCCACTGGGTGACTTAGGCTGAACACAAATGGCCCCCCATGGAGCTTAGGCTCATCTGGGTTATCCTTGTAGCTACTTAGAGGGAGATTTGTGGAGAACAAGAGATACTGAGTTGTGAGGAGACATGAGTGGAATAAACCATGGACATGAGTGACAGTTTCCTGAGCAGGACGCCTCCATGTTTGCAGATGTTCAGTGTGAGGTGCAGCTGGTGGAGTCTGGGGGAGCCTTGATGTAAACTAGACAGTCCCTGAGTCCCTGCAGTGCAACCCATGGATTCAACTTGTATACTGGCTGTGTGACCTGAGTTTGCCAGGCTCTGGGAATAAAAACTCGAGAGGGTCTCAAGTGTTGGTATGGTAGAACATATTATGTAAACTCCATGGAGACCTGATTCACCACCTCTGGAAATAATGACAAAAGTATGCTGTATCTAGAAATGAACAGTGTGAGAACCACCGACACAGGCATATATTACTGTGCAAGAGACATAGAGAGGGGATATCAGTGTGAGCTCAGACACAAACTTCCCTACATGAGTTCCTAGGGCCAGCATGGGGCACTGTGGATCCACTGAACACCAGAAATGTCCCCAGGAACAGGTAGAGAGAATGAAGTGGGGAGTGAGAGCTTCCTGTTAGCTTCTATGGGATTTTCTCTGTCTTGACATCAGATGACCTGAAGAGAACTTGAGGTGAAAGATTAGGGCATAGTCCCCACCTGGACACTTGACATGACCTGTCAATCATGGAGCCAAATCATGGCTGGCATGCGTGTTCAGAGAAGCTTTGAATTACTCTTTGGTATAGTCTGGATTTAACTTCCAAAGAAGATATTTTAAAAAATGGCTGCAATTGATTTCATTGTCACTTCCCTTTTGTTCTTGCAATGGCCCACTCTGTATACAGAGCAAATATTCTCTTCTCTTTGGAGCACATATTCCCTTGAGAACTTCCTTCTGCACTACTTTTTCACCTCTTTTATCTTGGTTGTGCTGTACAATTGCTGAAAGAACCACTGGTAACCTTTTTGTCCATTTCTGGTGTGATGTTGCAGGTGCACCTGTGATTCCCAGTACAGGATGAGGATGTCTTCCGGAACATGCCACAACTTGAGATGTTGCCAAATCTTCACTGTTGGACCTTATGAACTCAGGCTTCCTGGAGCTCCCTGAAATCTCTGATACTTGCTTGTCAGGAGTTTCCTTCTGCTTCCTTTTTATGTGCAACTGAGTATACAGTCATCATTGTCCAGACGTCACCTACAATTAGAGATCTTAGACCCCTAACTCAAAGAAGAGATTAAAGGTAGACTCTGATGGTGACTCTGGTTTTTTCTTCAAACTGTAAAGACAGAGAATATGAGTATTCATGTATTTAAATATATAAAATCTGGAAAAAACACATCAATATCTTGTTATGGGTCCATGAAAGAAAGAAAACTGCACATGGAACAATCACATAGATATCTGGAGAAAGGAAGATCCTTGATCACTGATGAGCACTGGATCCTGGCACAGAGGAAGATCACGGAACACAGCCAAGGAAACACTGAGGGGCAGATGATGAATGGCTGCAGGGTTAGAGAGGACCAGGGAGAAGGTGAGAGCTCCTAGGGAACACACATCAATATTTTTACCTCTTGAAGCCACCAGGAACTCAAGGTGAGGATCCAAATAGATTTTTTTGTGCTGGGATAGGAGGGAGGGAGGAATGATGGGTGAGAAATGGACCTGTCTTGCTCTGGACACTCAGGGAAGGACTTTTCCAGAAATGTATCCTACTTTGAGGACAAACATTTTCCTATTTTCAGACCAACCATCACTTCTTCAAGTATGATCTCTAGGACTCAAAACAGTCCATAGAAGATACAAATAAAAGGAAATGCACTGTTCCTTAGAAAGAAGCAGAAGTCATGGTAAAATAATCCAAATATCTGAAGGTCATGGAGACAGGCAATCACAGAGACTTCAGCAGGAGAACACAGAATTCCCAATGGTCATCCACATAAGGCTGGTGAGTGGGTTAGAGCTGAATGAGCAGCAAGAACCAGGTGCATCTGAGAGGAGCAGTGTGTGAAGCCACAGACAGCAGAAGAGACACAGGAGATGAGAGGAGAGGAGAGGAGAGGAGAGGACAGCCCTGTGCAGGTTCTGTGTCCACCACCTGCATGACCCTGCTGAGGGTCCAAAGGGCCTCAGACTCATTTGTCCCTCTCCCCTTGGTGCTCTTTGCAAGGTAGGATTTCTCCTGCATTTTTGGTTCATACAGATGTGCCCATAAGGGCACAGGTTTGCATTACCAGGAAGACACACACATTCTTGCAGGAAACTGGCGTTACACTTGGGGTAACTTAGGACTGAATATGCCCTTGTCTGACCTGGCATGTGAGGTCAGAAGATGAAGAGATCAGAATCTGTAGCCCACCAGGATGGCAATGTGTCCTTCCTGGTGTCAAGGTGTCCTGCTGAAGCTCATGTCCTGAGTGGGGATGATCCAATTCACTATGAGATTTCAGCTCCCAACAGGTGATGCCAGCACATCACCACCATCAGTGGGCGATGGTGCTGTTTCCCAAATTGTCTTTTACATGTTTTGCATCATACAGAGGGGATTTCAAGGAACTCTGAGTGGACCCACAGACTCCTATGAGTGTCCTCAGATTTCCAGGCATGGGATTTGGTGGCGATGAGGCCCAGGGATATGGGGAGGCACATAGACACCACCTGTTATGGGAGGTGCAGGAGTCCACAACGCAAAAGATCCATCTCTCAGGTGCAGGATCAGGGCCTTGTTAGAGTTGTCCTCATGCTCCTCATGACACATGCTGCCCATGCTGGCCTGCTGTGATCCAAGGACAATTCCCCATGGCAACACCAAGGAGTCTGGAGCTAGAGTGACCCAAACACAAAATTGGTCTCGCCTAAAGCCTCAATAATTGACATGAAGTGTGGTTCCTGCTATACAACCCAACTGTCAGGGTGAGCAGGGACAGGGTCACACAGAAGCACCAACTGTGAGGTCCAAGTCTAGGCCATGCTCAGGTCCCTATGGCTTTTGACCCTGGTCTAGGTCCTATATCAGTCAGATTTCACTCCTACAGTCTCTATACAGTGTCTTTGTGCCCATGTCTAACAGGCTGTGCCTCTGAGCTTGGGAATACATGGGAAGGGTCCAGTGCATCATCCCATGCATGTGGTGCAGGGTCATGCACTGACCCACATACTAGGTGGGATGACCCTCTGTAGCCCACCCCTCCTCACCACATGAAGGACCAGTGTAATGTGAGGACAAGAAATTCAAGATGAAGGCACTGGTGTTTCCCTGCATGGGCTAAGTGGAAAAAGAGCTTCAGGTCCAGTAGTTGGATGGGCTAGCTCCTGAGTGGGTGTAGAATGGGGATGGACAGGTTATTTTCCAACTCCAACCACCATCTATGTTATGGCCTCATGGGAATGGTGGTGGGGAAGTGTCCTGTGCATCTCTGGTCCCTGCAGCTGTTTCTTGCTAGCTTCCCCGAAAGGAAACAAAAGGACAGAAGCTTTCCCTCCTAGAGTATCTGAACTCTTGAGAGGTCATTCTCTAGCCTTGCAGGATCCATCTCAGGAAAGCTCTATCTGCTCTGGTCTCCCTGCAGAGTAGGAAGCTCAGTCAGCAGGTCCTCTGCTCCAGGACATTGTCAGAAGTTCAGGGTTGTCTGGAAGGGGCCTCTGAACCCAGATCAGACCTTTCTGAGGACACTGTAGGAATCACCCTGTGATTCAGCCATGAATGGGTGTACAGGGTGGAGAGCAGCAGAGAGCTCAGGACCCATTCCACACAGCTACAGCCCAGTACCAGGTGGTTTCCTGGAACAGGATCCTCCTGGGCCTGAGTTTTCCTTTTTGAAAAACTATGATGTAAGCTGGGGATTTAGCTCAGTGGCACTGGTCCTACCTGGCAAGTGGAAGGATGGGAGTTCAACCCCCCAGTTCTGAAAAGAAAAAAGAAAAAAACACTGTGATGAAACCTTGGAAGTTTATAAAATGTTCATGTTTGAGAAATACCCTGTTTGATTGGGGGACTTTGCCTAATTTAAAAATGTAAGGACAGATACAGGGATTTTAGTGTATTGGATATATAAACATTAAGGTGGTGGAACACAGGAAGGAATTTTCTTAACTCAAATGACACAGCATGTGGGGAGACACACTTGTCTCAGTGTCTCATTATAGTGTTTCACTTAGATATTGGTGTTGGTAGCAGGGCTGAGCGGGTGGCACAGTGGTGGGGGGTGAGAGAAAGTGGCAGATGCATGGTCCATGTGGATGAGATCAATGGATAATGATAAAGAGCAATGGATATACGTCAGTGAATGACCATGGCTGTGTGGAGAATGAAAAAGATTACTCTAAGGTGAGACTTTACTTCAGTCACTGAGAACACCCAGAGGGGCTGCTGCTTCAACATAAGAGAGCTTCAAACAAATAGCAGTGAGCTCAGACCTCTGTAGCTATATACTAGTAACTCAAGGACATGAGAACAAATATGTAGAAGAAAACCATTTGCAACATGTTGTATTGGAATTTTGGTTGGAAGACAGGGCTAGAATGGGATGATTTGATACATGACACATTTGATACTACACGTTGACCTATTTTAAGCAATCCTATCAGTGTACAGGTAACACAATGGCCAAAGCAAACATCTCCAGAAACAAACTACTTTCAATTCTGCTGACCACTGTCCTGAGATTCTGCTCTAAACTCTAACCATGCACTCCTGGAATTCTGAACTGTTGTCCAGAAAGTTCCTTCCTTTTTCCCATTCACTTCAAATATTACTTTGGCCAGAGTCTCCCAACATATATAAACTGAATTGCTGTAAAACCTATAATATTATGTTTTGTGAACTTGGGAGTGAGACCCAAACATATTCAAAACAATGTCTTAGATGAGATTCTAGAAATTGTCATCAGCCTCCCCATTAAAGTTCTGTTCTGGTTGGGATCAGGTCTAGAGCCCTGGACCACACATCGCAGGGCTGGTCTGAGGAGCAAGGGTCTTAGTGTGGAACAGCTGGGATCTCTGCCACCTAGACACATGCTGCAGAAACCATCTCAGGAGTCCGAGCTGATATCAGAGGTGTCTGTGGCTCCTTTTGGGTACACATTTGGCAGAGACAGTGTCCCTTCCTTCGAGTCAACAATATGCTTTGCTGGTAGTTGATGAAAGCAAGATGGGATCAGTCCACCAGCTAAACATCAGACAGTGATTGCTCAGAACAGGTCCAGGAGTCTAGGGACCACTAAAATTTGGATTTTATGTGCAGAGCTTGTTCTGTGAAGACTTGATTCTCAGTGGAATGAGTTCTGTCTGCACAGGGTCTAGGGAGGTGGCAGGGGATTCATGGAATCATATATAATTAGGAAATTGGCCCCAGCACCCCAATGTTTCATGGATTGTGTGAGATCTCCCTCCTCCCTCTCAGCCTGCATTAGGTCTTGAGCTAAGAAGATTCCTATCTTATGAATATGCAAATAATCTGAATCTTCTCTGGTAAATACAGATATATCTGTGCCCCAGTGTATCCCCAAACCACAAACCTCCTCTGTAGAATCCCCCAGAGCACAGCTCCACACCATGGACTGGACCTGGAGAATCCTCTTCTTGGTGGCAGCTGTGAAAGGTAAGGGGATCGCCATTCTCAGGGCTGAGAGGGGATCATAGCCTGTCAGGAGGCACCGCTTCCACTCTTGTCTCCTCTCCTCAGGTGCCCATGCCCAGGTGCAGCTGGTTCAGTCTGGGTCTGAGGTGAAGAGTCCTGGGACCTCAGTGAAGGTCTCCTGCAAGGCTTCTGGCTACACATTCACCAGTTACTGGCTCAACTGGGTGCGCCAGGGCCCTGGACAGGGACTGGAGTGGATTGGACAGATCTACCCTGGTGATGGTGATACTAGGTATGCTCAGAAGTTCCAGGGAAGGGTCACCCTCACCAGCGACACCTCCTCCAGCACAGCCTACATGGAGCTGAGCAGTCTGAGGTCTGAAGACACGGCTGTGTATTATTGTGCGAGACACAGTGTGGTGACCCACATCCTGAGTGTGTCAGAAACTATGAGGGAGGAGCAGCTGCAGTGCAGCTGACATGACTGACATGATGAGACTGAAGACTTACTTAAAAACTAGTGTATTAATGGAGGATAGGAATCATGGAAAAGGTATGCACCCTAATTGTATGGGATAATTGTATGGGTGTCAGCCACAGTCACCCTTGGTGTAAAATACAGGAAGTAAAGAAATCTCCCTACTAATAATGTGGACAGAAGCCATGCCAAGAAGGTATGTGTGAGGACACATATTTCAAAAATACTGGAAAACTATTCAGGAGCAAAGTTTTTCAATCACAAGACAACATACTGTGCATTTTCTAAAACAGAGATAGAATGTTTCTGCCATTTATATTTAGCAGAATTTACTTATAGGGTAGGTTTAGCTTCACAGTAAAATTAATTAAAAAGTAGAGAGATTTCCCATGAATCTCTGCCCCATCCAGCTGTGCACAATTTGCTCTCCCACCACCTTTTCTTTCAGTCCTTCTTTGTTCCAGTGGTTGGAGCTACAATGAGACACCATGATCTCCCAAAGTCAAGGTTCTTACATGGGTTAACTCCTGGTGCTGTGTGTTCTGTGAGTTTGGATAAATGTTTTATGATGTGTCTCCACCATGTATTTCATGGATGTCCAAATTATTTGGTGATTGCCATGATCAGGCTTGTCTTACCCTGGGATTATAGAGGGCCATTCAGACAGCCACATGGTGGGGACTCTGATAGAGGAGCCTGCAGGCAGACCACCTGTGCGGAGTCCAGTTGGCCATACTGGCTGTTGACCTCTTCGCTGAGAAACGTCTGAGCTCATCCATGCACAGGTGGCTAATGATGATGGTTCAAAAGTTTCTCCATCCTTCCAAGCCTTCTCCAGGTATCCCAATTGTGCCTAAGAGCAATCTTCATCCACTGGGGAGAGGTGAAGGGGTGAACCAGATGGAAGCATCCTCATGAGGTAGAAGAGAACTTCACATTCAGATCAGCTGTGTGACCACCTCAGATTATTTTGTTTCATCCCTGTCTTCATCTCCACAAGAAATTCCCAAAGAGTCTCCACAATGCAACCACCATTTTCCACTCCCATTGGCAGGGAAGAAGTTTCTCATTACTTACAATCCTCAGGATTTTATTTGGTCAATATTTGCTTCTTACCCTTTCTATCACACAGTCATATAAATATATACTTTCTTTCAAGTCATATTGACAAAATTATGGAGCTCTAAATAAGTTTTCAAATTTCTATTTCTATTTTATTTTGAGTGCCTTTTCTTTGCTCCAGTCATAAATGATCTTGGGTTTCTTCTCTACAGCCCTTTAACAATTATACAATTATCAGAGCTATTTTCTGAGTCTGTAGCTTGTCTTTTCATTTCCCTACCTGAGTTTCCTAGAAAAAAAATTCCAACTATTAGTGCTGCAATATTCATTACTTTTGTTTCTCAGATGTCAAGTGATACGTAATTGTGATTTTCAATGGTATTTCCTTGACTGCTGGGGGAAATTTCTCGTGTACCTGTGAGCCATCTGCATGTCTGTTGAGAAATCCTGTTCAGGTCTTTTGCAGTCTTAAATAGGAATCACCCCTTTATTCGCTTTTTGTATCCAACATTTGAGATTGTCTTTGCATTTTAGATGTTTAATTTCATCAGGTATGTCACTTGCAAATATTTTCCCCCTTTTGATAGTAGGCTTACCATTTTGTAAATTATTTGTTTTTCAGTAACAATGAGTTAATTTTGATGCTGTCTGTTTTCTTAATTTCTGCTTTTGTGGCCTCTATGTTTGGAAACAAATTAAAAATTTATTGGCCACGTCAATTTCCAGACCATTTTTACTGTTTGCCTTTAGAAGTCTTATGATTTGTGTTACATTTTGCTTCATTTTTATTTGATGTTTTGTAGTGTGAGATATGGGTCCACTTTTATACTTGTGCATGTAGATACACAGTTTTTTGAAAAAATATTTATTAGAGAGACTTTCCTTTTCCCCTTCTGTTACTTTTGTATTGAAGTTTGTTTTCCATATGTTTTTGGAATTTTTTCTGTTCTATGACATAGGTAAATGTGTCCATTGTAGCACCTATTAGTTTTTTATGTGTAGGACTATAAACCATGAAAATGATTTCCTATTGACTGCAAGTCTTCCCTCCACCCTGAGAGTTATTTCCAGGGCCTCTCATCCTGTAGGGCACTTCCCAATCCTGGTTGAGGTGAAGCCTTTTACTGTGAATAATTGGACACCATTCTATGTGTTAATCTAGGTGTTCACACATTATTGGAACTCTTAGTTCTCCACTCTAAGGATATTGGGCAATGTCTTGGACAGTTTGGGCTGACTCCCCTGTGGGGAGGCTTCTCCTGGCATCTAGTTGTTTGAGATGCTGTATACTATCATGCATCTTAAAATTTCAGTAGTTTAGTTTAGTTATTATGAGAATGCCTGCTCCTGTTCTGCACCAGACAGAGGCAGGTAATTCTCTCACGGAAGTGGGGCTGCACCCACTCCAGCCCCACACCTGTGCATTCTCAGCTCACCTGCTGAGAAACTCCTGGAGCAGAGACGACAGAGAATAACCCTTGCACTCGCTAAGACAGGTGCTACTGCCCACCGTGGCATGTGGAGATGTCCAAGGGCCATCAGTCCCAGCCCAGATGGACACAGGCATGGGCACAGGAGAGGGCCACAGAGTCATGATGGGCAGTGGCCCCACAGCCCCACAACAACACCCACTGAGCCCTGCCTTTTGGCTCTTCAGTGACACAGCATTGATGGTCCTAACCAATGGTTAGTATTCAGACTGCTCTACTACAGATTGTATCCACCAAAGGGAACACATAGTTAACCAACAAAACCAATAAAAATAAATGAAGAAACATTAAAATATTGTGCCCCCAAAATGAAGATAATGGCAGTAATTAAAGAAAACATGAACAAAACTACACATATTCAGAAAAATAATTCCATCTTTGAAAATAACACCGGTTTTTCGTGATAATGAGCTTCATTGAAAATGGATTAAAATTTTCAAGCAAGAAGTAGAGTTTTGCTAAAGCACAAATGAAGATAACAAAATATGACTATCACTGCTGTATAAGAGAGATCCTTTTAAATTCAATGGCACAAATATTTTAAAGGTTAATAAAGAAGCATATTTTTTGCATATGCTAAAATAAAGTCAGGCAGAATGGCTATGATGTTGGCAGATAAAATGGACATTTGTGCACAAGATTTATCACTACACATATGTTGTATATGATATTAAATATTGATTTCAATGTCAAATTAGTACAGCTTAAAAACAATGGAGCAGGGTGAGTCAGCCCCTTACCTCCTTCTGATTCTAAACAGTACCCATGCTTTTTCCTGATTCCATTGACTAAGAGAGGTGGAGAATAAAATAACAAAAGCTTAGGAGATCACCAATGCTCTCGGCACAGGCCTGTGGGATCCCCCAGCCTGACCTTCTGCTCACCTTTACTCTGCTCTCTATTCGTTGAAGGTTTACAAGTACGAACTGCATGTCCTAAGTATAATTAAGATTACAGAGAGTTCTGAGATGAGCATAACTGTTGAAAGCCCGTAAGATAACACAGCACCCTGTCAATCATTCCTCTCAATCACACCTGGAGATTCAGAGGGAGGCTCTTAAGGAGTCCAGTGGGGCCTTTAAATTCTGAAAGCCTGATTTATCTCCCCTTTATGTTGCTGCTGTTGCTACTTTTTCTTGCATAGACCTGTGTGCAGTGCTTTTCTGTCACTCAGAACCTTTTTCTGTTGGTGCCTTATCTCATGGTGGCACGGACTTGCTCTGAGCACAACTTCCCTTGCTTGTTACTACTGGGTGTACACTTGGCCGTTCTTTCATAGCCACACATGAGGTCCTGCACTATTTTAGGCCCATCCCACTGTAACAAAATCATTAAGAAAAAAATAACAGCCATAACCATACGTTTCTGTTACAGTGGGTCTCAGGCTTGTGGTTCTTCAAAACACTGAAGAATGAAGTTGCCAAGCAAAGAAGGAGGTTAGGAAAGTTTTATTGGAAATAGTTCCTTGGTGTTCAGGAGGGATCACCACAGGATTGCCTTGTGGCCCCTCAATTCACAATCATTTATAGTAAACCGGTCACAGGAATTGCTTAACTGTTTAGTGGACCCTGTCACAGGGATCTCCGTGAAATTAAAAGATGACCCATTGGAACTCATGCCCCTTTCCTTTACACGGTATTTACAGTAAGCTGAGACCTTAGAAAGAGCCTACTTATTTGGGATTCTAATTTCTCCAAGTCTTTAAGAGGGGGTGGGCTGCATTCCATGTTCCAGAGGAAATTCATTTTATTTTAAATTGCTTAAAATTCAGGCATTCAGTAGCTGGTGGTACCTCTCTTTCAGAGGGATGGGTTGTATTCCATGTTGCCGGAGGAATGTTCTATATACTAGCAACGTCCTAGTATACTGTGTATTCTTATTTTAACGTAATTTAATGAATTAGTTAATTTAATTATATTAATAATTTAATTATTAACTAATAATCATTACATTAATATGATTTACTTCCCCACTATCTCTGAACCTTCCCCTAGCTAGCTGCCTCATTCATAAGCTAACGAAATAAACTCCACTCTACATTTCCATATCAGTGCCCAAAATATATGAATGTAACATGAACAGATTTGAAGTGAGAAAGAAAAATTTGTAGAAAATAAATGGGATGGTTGAATATACCAATTCCATGAGGAAGATCTCCTAGAGCATAGATGGATAGTAAAAACATCACCATAACCTGACTGGTTTTATAGAGTTGAATGGAATTCTCCAAACATTATTGGCAGAAGACATATTTTTTATTAAGTTTATTTATTGCTGTATTTTAGGTACACAATATAGTACATTCAACATTGGGATCTTGTACCTTTACATGATGTATCTTTGTTCTTATTTTTTCCCCATTCCCGTGCCCTCCCTTCACCCTGCCACCCTTCCCTATTTACAAATAATTTGATTCCATTTTTTTCCTTTTGTCATATTTTTCTTTTCCTTTCTTTACTTTCCACTATCCCTCCCATTATCCCTATTCCTTTAGACCTTTTCTTCCTATTTCACAATATCAATTATACATTTTGATCCTTATTTGCACTTTTAGTTTTTCACACCAGAAAAACTATTTGGAATTTACACATCTGTCCTATTTATTTCACTTAAAAGTATGGCCTCAATGTGCATCCACTTAGCTATAAATGTCTCTAGTTTCTCATTCTTTTTTTTTTTTTTTGGTACTGGGGCTCGAATGCAGGTCCTTGCGTTTGCACAGGAGGCAGCGAAACCACTGAGTTAAATCCCCGGCCTAGTTTCTCATTCTTTATTGCTGAGTAGTACTCCATTTTATTAAAAAAAAAACACATGTTCTTTATCCAGTCTGCAGTTGATGGGCAACTGAGATATTTCCAAGTTTTAGCTATTACAAACTGTGCTGTGATAAACATGGGTGAGTATATATCACTGTGGTATGATTCTTTTAATTCTTTGAGAAGATATGCAGCAGAGGAATTGCTGGGTCAAATGCAACTTCCAGTCCTAGTTATTCAAGGCATCTCTATATTGATTTTCACAGTGGTTGCACCAGTTAGCACTCCCACCAACAATGGAGAATGGTTATTTTCTCCCCACAACCCCATCAGCCAGCAATTGTTATTGGTTGATTTCTTGATAGCACTCATTCTTTCTGGGGTGAGGTAGAATTTCAGCATTGTTTTTATCTGAAACTCTCTAATGACCAGTGATGTTGAACATTTTTTTTCAGAAGTTTATTTGCTATTTCTACTTCTTTCAGATGCCCATTTCTGAATTGGGTGTTTATATTTGGGGGTCTGATTTTTCTTGAGTTCTTTACATACTCTAGATAGTAGACCTTTGTCTGAGGAACAGCTGGTAAAATTTTTTTCCACATTGTAGGTTGTCTTTTAGCTCTGTTGGTGGTTTCTCTTGCAGTGCAGAAGCTTTTTAATAAGAACAGATCCCAATTGTTGATTCTTTTTGCTAGTTTCCCATGCTACTGAGGATTTGTTCCTAAAGTCTTCCTATGCCTATGTCAGAAGACATATTTTTAGCAAGTATATGTGGAATATGTTCTGAGATAGGTTTTTATTTTATTTTTCATTCTTTTTTTTAGTTCAGATGTTTAACTACACATCTGCATTGCCTAGGGATTACATTCCATGTGGGGAACTTTTTTTATTAATTATATTTTTACATTTAAGGTAAACAATATGATGACATTCATCATTGGAAATTAGCACCTTTACATAGCCCATGTTGCTTCTCATTTTTTCCCCATTCCCTTGCCCTCCTTTCAAGCCCTCCACCTCTCCCTATCTACAAAGACTTTGTTTCCATTTTTTCTTCTTCTCATATTACTTCCATTGCCTTCTTTCTTTTCCACTAACCCTCCCAGTTTCCCTTCCCGTTTTCCCCTTTTCTCTATTTTACAGTATCTATTATACCTTTTACTCCTTATTTACACATTCAGTTTCTCACACTAGAGAAAACTATTCAGTATTTATATGTGTGTCCTACTTATTTCACTTAATAGAATCGCCTTAATGTGAATCCATTTAGCTATAAATGTCTCTAGTTTCTCATTCTTTATAGTTGAGTAATACTACATTTTTAAAAAACACATTTTCTTAATCCAGTCTACAGTTGATGGGTAACTGGGTTGTTTCCAAGTTTTAGCTATCACGAATTGTGCTGCTATGGACATGGGTGCATATATATCACTGTTGTATGATTTTTTTAATTCTTTGGGGAAGATACCCAGCAGGGAAATAGCTGGGTCATATGGGACTTCCAGTCCTAGTTCTTTGAGGTATCTCCATACTGATTTCCACAGTGGTTGCACCAGTCTACATTCCCACCAGCAGTGGAGTAGGGCTCCTCTTTTCCAAGAGCCCATCCAGCATTTATTATTGGTTGATTTCATGATAGCAGCGATTCTTTCTGGAGTGAGGTGGAATCTCAGTGTTTGTTTTCATTTGCATCTATCGAAGGAAACAGTGATGTTGAACATTTTTTTATGTGTTTATTTGCAGCTTTTCCCTTTTTGTCTGAGAAATGTCTCTT